>NC_056743.1:456399659-456449659 GCF_019279795.1 Protopterus annectens
CCACAGACTGTACCTAACTATATGATGAGTTGAACTATTGCATTCTACACAATTCACAAACAAATCCAAGTGGTAGCCTAAAGTATGATGTGCATCTGGTGGTGCACACTGGAGATTGCACTATGTTTGAGAGAACAGGAACAGATGATTTTTTTAACCAACTCCCATGTTTAATCAAAGACTCAGCAGTTATTTTATTCAACTCACAGAGCTGTGGGGTTAAGGGAGTTTCTTTATACTCTATTGGATTTGTGATTTCAAAATTAGATATCAGGGGGGTATGGAGGTTATGGTAAGGCTTGTTTCAAAAAACATTTTTTGTAATAATTGGTAAAGACTGCTAAACAGTTGTGAAGATTCCCAGTCTGATATCTGCAAATATAATATTTAGCTGTAGATCCGTGTATTTGGCTTTAACTGTGGCTGAAAATAGTCCGCAAGCAGGGTAAGGATGATAGAGGCATGTCTTTCTTGCAGCCCTTTACAAAGAAAAACATGCATATATGCATTGTGTGTGAATAATTTGTGTCTATGTGTTTATATATATTTCAGTATTTGCTGACTGCATCAACATTTCTCAAACAGTGATGCCAGCCTTTCCTAGAGGGCTCTCACCTTCTTTTAGAGGAAGACCGAGTAGGTCTGGTAATGTTGTTTGTCTAAAACAGTGTCTTTTATTACAGTATTTTGCAATGAACTCAAGCTAAGCATGAAATCATATTAGTGAATGTAGACATTTTAATATAGAGAAGTGATAAGGGATGTTTCTGTACACTAAAAAATAAAAAACACAGCTAGTTATTCATAGTTAGTGGACCATTGTTGGTCAGGAAACACATTTCAGCAAATGATGACAAAGAAAGACCATTCCAATAGGTGGTTTGCATTTACAACTCATAAGGAAGTGGAGGACAAGTGCACACTCTGTTCATGTAGCAACTTCACCCCTACAACTGAAACTCTCAACTAACATGACCTACAGGACTGGCCTTTGGTGAATTGGTGCCCTAGGCAAAACTTCTCCACTGTGCCCCCCAACACCACCCTGTGCCCCCATCCTGTTTTAACTACACCATCCAGATTACTGGAAAAGTGCCCCTGCTAGAGTGGTGCCCTAGGCGGCTGCCTAGTTGGCCTATGCCTAAGGCTGGTTATGATGACCTACACCAAGAGGTTACAACTGCAGTCCAGAGGTGTACTAGCTATTTTTTCCATTTTGTATCTGGTACTCTCCTCCAATATAGAGCCCCTCAAAAAAAAAAAAAAAAATCTTCTCTTCATTTAAACTGTACCAACTGCTTATCACATTTGTAGCAAGGAGTTGTTGTAGTTTATAACACACACATGGAGCTGAAAAAAGAAAGCGCTTCTTATTTTAAAAAGTTATTGTTCAGTTTTGACCACAAACGCAATATGATGTATTTCTAAACGCTGGTAAGCAGCATAGACTGAGCGAGATGGCTCATTGCACCTAGGACAGCTGACCCCTTTGCCCCAACCTAGCTACATTACTGCCTTAATGTAGCTTAAAATGACTGTTGATTCAAACCTATTTAATGGAAAAGGACTTGATGTTCTTGCATTGTCTGAAAATGAGATCAGTGATACAAATAAGCTCGTGATGTGGAATTTGCCTTTTATTCAGAAAACTATGCGTGTCTTTTACATGGGAAGAATAAAGACATGGTTTGTATGGCCCTAAGTTTTTTCTGTGTATTGAGAGAGGTTCATCATTCTAAAGTCTGAGAAGTTACGTTCTTCGTTATTGCTGTTTGTGTGATTACATTTATGTACCCCATCTCCCTTGATACCTGATTCCTTTGCTGCTGAGACGACTCCCCATTTTCTTTTCTGCATCATAAAAAATTCAGGAATTCTACGGCAGCATGACCCAGCTCATTCTGTCCTTTCCTGTTGCATCTTTTACGCCGTCATTAACGTCTCTCTCTTGTCCATTTCCATATTTCACTAGATGTTTTGTTTTTTTTCTAGTTCTGATCCATTTAGTCTTGCATTCTAGTTAATACCTTGTCCAAAAAGTACAGAGAACAAAGATGGTATGAAAGATGTCAAGAATCTCACTTCTGACAAATGGTTGGTGTGCATCCATTATACATGCACATTTATCGCATCATTGTTCCTTTTAATGATCACGTTATCCGTGGCTGATTACATCTCTATTCTGTTATATGGCCTGTGGCTAAAAGGAATGCCACTGTCATCAAAGGGTTCGAAGAGGTGTTCACTGCATGTATTTAAATCCAAAATACCTTCTTATTTTTAAAGAAAGTAATAACTTTTGTGCAGTTGAATCAGTACTAAAACATCACCATTACTCGCAAAGTTGGCAATGTTCTCTTTAAAGATACAGTTTTGCCTTAACAAGAGTATTCGCTGAAGTTTCTTAAAACACTGTTAGCACTGATAAACATTTATAAACTGAAATATATTGTTAGAACTCATCTGACATCTATTATATATCTTAACTGCATCATACTAATTTTATAATGAGGAAATTTGTACAAATATGTACTTTGTGGTCTATGCTGCATTGGTCTAATTTAAATTCTCTGTTACAACTTCACAATATGTCATCTCAGAAGTGACTGTGATGTCACTTTTCTCAACTGGTGAACAAAGGAAAAGAACTGATGGGGTCTTTCAGCAGTAAACACCCTAACTTTATGCAAATTACTTATGCCCATTATAACAGCAAGGAATGATATGAGAGGGAACTACTTTCTCCTTTTGCACTAGGTGTCTTTTATATTATAAATAGCACTTTAAAAATAGTTGCAGAGTATGAAAACACATAGCTTTATTTATATTTCATTTATTACTTGCCTTTATTTGGTTAGCATATTTTCACAAACACTGTTTCAATGTAATATTCGTCCATCAGAGAGGTATAAATACTTCTACCTTTGGTAATTAGTTCACTGTTCATGTAATCACAAAACAGCAAGCAAAACTGAATCCTTCCTGGCACGTGGCTGTCAGCACAATGAGTCAGGCCAAATACAGGTAGATTCCATCTGAGCAGCTAACAGACTTTACAATTACAAAGAAAGTAGGGTGCATGGCTGTTTATTATTTTTGAATATGTGATATATGATGAATTACTTAGCTCTGATTTAAAACCTAAAGCAGAATCATAAAATGTATGGCATGCATCCCCTCAATCAGCTCTCTGTACCCTGCCCGTTATCAATACTGTATGCTCTAACACCTTTAAAGTTGACAAGCAGAATATACCTGTCCTGCAATGCAAAAGACGTCCTTATATCAAAATAAAATGCTTTTTGTGTACTTTTCTTTTATTCCGTTACTGTTATCCTTCTGCATTTCTGAAACATCATAAGTGGTAAAGTATAAGACTTAACGTAGCAAGTGACGCACTCCGCCATCCTTTCTGCTCATTTAACCTACTTTAAATACAAGTACTAGCATGTCTGTTCCTAATAAAACTAAACAATGTTGGTGGTTTAGCCATGAACAATTGCATTAAAGCTCTTATTCAGTAAAAAGCATCTGTCTCTAGCCAGCACCATGTCATAGAAGCGTTTATATTACCCTATCGTACGATTCAAATAGCGAACGCTATTTCATCATACCTAAAATATCTAAACCACAAAATATCAAACATACAGAACAGTAAATTTTTTCCCAGGGAAAAAAAATTTGCTGTTCCGAAACACAAACACACAACACAAGCACACCAAAATAAATAAACCACACACATACACTTAACAAAACTGTAATTCTAACCCTACACTACTGCCTATCCACTCACTGTAACCCAACCCTAACCCTAAAGTCCCTAACTACCTCACACTCACCTTACCTGCTCCCTAACCCTAAAGTCCCTAACTATCGCACACTCACCTTACTCAGATCCGTTCCCACACTTACCTTAACCCGGTCCGTAACCTCCATTCGCATACTAACCTTACCCCAGTCTGTAACCATCCCACCACAGTAAAGTAAATAGCAAAGCCATGAAACGGACAACTGAAATCTTACCCTAGGTAAGATTTCGAAGTTCCGTGCTGTTGCTATTTTGAGTTTTTGACCAAAATGGTTCGATATTATAGCATTTGAAGCTTAAAAACTTTGCTACTATAATATAGACCCTCATAGAAGGATAAAGACCTAACAATTGTCCTGGAGACCCAGGCTTGATTAGCGGTTGGGGTATCTGTGGTGCTGGGAGAGAGAAGGGTGGGCATGCCTATCATGGGGGAGGAGTGCAAGCAGTGTGATGTTTCCTGCATTTTATCATTGGCAAAGGCTAGGGACATGTTGGGGCATCATCCTAATGAGGGACTGGCACAGGAACTTGGCTGAGTCACCACGGAGGCAGAACAATGTTTGAAAAGGATTTCTGTTGCAGTGGTTTATCCCTGTGTGCTTTACATGCAGAAAGGCCCAAGTTCAATCCCTACTGGAGTCATTAGTCGCACAGTGTGTGCAGAGGACTAATGCACTGACTTGTTGATGAGCTGATTTCTGTGCCAAAGGTACTGGGGTTCATTTGTCTATTGTGTAATACTGGGGTTCATTTGTCTATTGGTAACTTTGAGCAAATCTAGACAGTGCTTGGGGGCAATTGGGAATTTGGACTCCTTAATGTTCTCCTGGACTACATGCCTAGATGAACCTATTTTAATCTGGCAGTTGGCACAGATGGTTAAAGCAGTGAGCTGTATTTCCTGTGCTACAGAGTTTGATTCCCTCAACCCCATTCGCTTGCTGTGTGGCCTTGAGCAAGTCAGTTCATAGGTTGGTACTAGGCTATCGGCCCTAGGGCCTATACAAGCCTAGCCATAACAATTCCCTGGCTATATCTTCCCACAGTATTTACTTCCCTGTTAACCAGACAGTGTTTGACAACAACTTCGAGTTTGGGTAGGTTTCTCAATGGTCCCCTGGACTGCATATCTTGTACCTACCCCTGAAGTCAGCCCCATTGTACAACAGCCTTTCATGACAGAATAAGTTTGTGCAAGGGAAACAGGGAATCGGTAAGTAAAAACAATCTTTGGCAGTAGAATGACAATACAATATGAGCCTTCATCTTTGAACCAGCCCTGAATATGGATCATAGTAAGTCCAGAGGAGCACAGGATTGGCCAATAGACTTAGTGGATGAGGAGAGGTAATGGTCAGCTGTAAAGAGGGAAAAAAGACTCCCCACAAAAAAAAAAAAAAATAGCATCTGGCATTGAATGACTTAGGGCAAATCTCTTTACACTGACAGTTATTTATTCATGGCTCAGATGCTGTTAAGTTACAAGCCTCAGAGACATAATATGGCTAAAATGCCAAAAAAAATAGTAATGACCACTATGTTGCTACAAAAATGGCTGTTATATCAACTGCATATTGGATTTAAAAGGAAACAGGCCAGGACAGTGAGAGCTGTGTCATTATCCCACTGGGGGGGTCTGGGGTTGATAGGCCTGTAGGTGTCAGGTTTTTATAGGGAAGTATTTCTGGCAGAGAGGCTGGCAGTAATAGGTTTATGAAGAAAGAGAAGGCTGGGTAGTTTCCCAACTGATTTTTATAAGTCTGTAGGTTTATAGATAGGAAGGACATTGGTGAGGGTCTTTAACAAAATAATGGAGAAGGACAGAATGCCGCAGTTGTTTTGAGAGGCAGCATGGTAATCTAATGCAAGGGGAGCGGGAAAGCATGGAAAATCCATCTAACTTTATAAACCAATTTCATTCTGCAACGTGGATGTGAAAATCTTTGTTAGTGTTGCCAGCAAATCTAGAGGGATGTTAACTAAATTAGTGGGTCTCGATCAAGTGGCTTACAGCAGGAGTAGCTCTACTGATCCTAGTGGCTGTTCTTAAATTCTAAAGAGCAGGCAGAAACACAAGGGAAGGTGTCACGGGGGTAGAGTTGAGGGCCATTCAAAAGGCACTGTTAGCTGAAGTTCATGTTACATACTATGGATCAAATGTAAGAGAGAGGACATTTTCATGGGTGGTGAAGGCTTTGCATAGCAGACCTGTGACTAAGGTACTTTTGAATAGAGATGATTCAGGAGGAGTTATGCTGAAGGGAGGGGCACATTACGGGTATTCTCTTTCTCCAACACTGTACTTAAATTACTGAGATGTCAGCAGTGGCATAGAGAGTAGAAGTTGTACACAGAAAATATCTTGCAATCCAGATGAGAGGGTCACAAATGCAACTGTTTCAAGAACAATGGATATCTTCTTTAATACTTTGTTCCAGTGCAACACTTGGTTGTAAACCCTGACAGCCTTATCCTATAAGCACATCACTAGAAACTGATTTGTAAATATGTAAACAGATGCTGTATGAATGTATAGGAATGGAATTTCCAGGAAGGGAACTCCTGTCTTTCTGACATAATTCTATTTCCATTTAGGTAATACAAACATAAATATTAACAGGACGAGGACTGCACTATATTTACTGCATTGCATACACTGTAACTATTCTGCATTACTCAATGTCCGCACATGATCTGCAACTGAATTTGATTTGTACTGTCCTTCTGCACCTGAATTGTGGCTGAAACGTTTCTTGGACTAACCCACCTTCCTAGTCAACAAAGTTTAATTAAATAAATAAATGGTGGAGAGTAGTGGGGGGTGGTACTGTCAAGTATGACTGGCTAGACGGGGAAGAAGGTTAATATAAGCAGAATTTATGGGGATATGGGAGATCTGGAAACGCACTATACTTTCATTAGGTTTAGGAATAGGTGGATGATGCAGGAAAGAGAAGCGGATGCACGGGAGGGGGGGGTAAGGGATCACGGATGGCATTTCATAGAGAATCTGAGAGTGGTAAGCACAGTCGGAGACCTGAAAAAAATAAGTATTACATTGGTAGTAGGAAACCCCCTAAGGCATGAGAGGAAATAAGGCCTTTATAGGCTAAACATTGGCACTGGAGGAAAGCAGGAGCAGATTATGAACACATATGGTGGGATTGCAGATGACTGATGAAGTTATCAATATTTTCGCATATGCAGTACAGGTTAGTTTATAGGAAGGAATGGGGCAGGATTGGTTATTCTGGGCTGTTGATGTAGACTTGCGACTGCAGGGGAGGGTGGACTGTAGAACTAAAATTGGAGGTACAAAGTTGGAAGACATCAGAAATTCTTTTAGCTAGAAGTTGTGAGGTGCAAAACTGTGTAAGGAAATTGCTACGGAGCATGAGAGTTTTAAAGGAAAGCAAGGCCATTATGGCACATAGGGAGGATTGGACATTTGCAGGTGCTCAGGATAGAAAGGCGGTGAAGACAGTGAAAAAAGATAGGCAGTGATGATTCGACAGGTAGTGGCGATTAGATAAAGAGGATAAAATGGATTAGAATGGGTGGGAGGTTTAAGCGTACCTCAAACTGTTAGCTTAAGAAATCATGACAAAGCCTAAAATAATAGGAGGAAGAAAGGGCCAAAAACAGGGACAGATTTTAAATATTCCTCTTCTAAACTTAGTTGCTAGAATAACAGGATTTGTGTTATCATGCATTTTCTGAAGGATATGAAGACTGAAACTCAAATGTATGTCCTTGTTTAGTGAATCCTCAGTGATTTGCCAGAAAAGCACTAATTGTATGAGGTGAAAATCTGAGAGCTGAGAACTATGGATTTAAGTTAAGCAGTTGGTGGGGGTGCTTGCCATTGTTAATAGGTACCTGGAAACATGATGGTGGGTTTTTGTAGTGACAGAGATAGGTCTCTGGATTGTTCTAGAGGATTTGTTAGGGTTATGCAGCAGTATTTTGGAGAGGAATGGAGTTAGGTTTAGCCCCCATGGATGTTTTGTACCCTCATAGTATAAGGGTAAGGGTAATAAATAATACTGAGTTATCAGTTCTGGTTTATGGGAGGAACACTCTTATTTTCAACTACAGAAATACTGTTGGGAGGCTTAGGTGTATGAATAATGAAAATGTGGGATTTACTGATACTGTTTTTGCAAATGGCTAGTACAGTGTTTATAAGAAGAATGTTAACTTATTATTATATGGCATGTTTTTTTCTCTCTGATACCCAAGTTGTAAATTATTTATTTCCCTATCACCTCATATTTATGGGATCTTTTTTTAAATCAATATAAATAATAGAGAAAAAATATTCCATAATGTCAGGATTTTGTAATATCAATCCTATAAGGGGATCCATGTATTTTATTTTTACTAGTTTTACACAAATTATAAAAACTAACAATGACTATTCACAAGCAAGCCTGAGGAGATATCTGGTTGAAGAATTCCAGCTAAGATAATTGCATGGTGAAAGACGTGTTATTGATTGCACTCTAGGTAGGCGAAGCAGATTCTGATGAATAAGAATTAGTATCCCAAAAATGCACTTTTTTACTTGCCCCATTTGTGAAGAGCTAAACTACCTGCATCTCTCTAATACAAATCACTATGAGCTGTACATGCCTTTCTAGAAGTTATACCATGATCACCCAGTCATCCATCAGACTTTGGACAAGGAGGCTTCAACAAACTTCATGGTGTTCACCTGAAGAATTACTTTGTTTGCTGCTACCTCGAAGATCAGATTATTTGAGACTTTGGTAAACAGCAGCTGCAAACTGTAATACCTGCAGCTGACAATACATCTTTGCAATGGATTGGTAATGCAAACTGTCTTATCCACATGTCTAGTCCTTCTCTAAGCACAAATAAAATGTCATTGTACTCACCAGGAGAGAGCAGAAGAGCTTACCAATATTTTACCCACACTTCCCCATCAGTAAAGCAAGTCCCTGCAAAATGAAGTTGGGCAATTTAAATCACTGAGTTCTTGTCACCCACAATCAGTTCCTATTACTGGCCAGTGCAGTGACTTAGAGGGATAAAGCTGGGACTACATCCCAGGTGACACAAGTTCAATTACAAGTCTAGGCATGTGACAACACTGTCAAGGAATGATGTCCGTGATAATTCTGGGTGTAGGGTGGAGTAGAGCTTAACATACATGGCAACAAACCATCAGAGCAGGTCGATGCGGTAGTAGACATGCTGGTGATGGGCTTATGGTTCATCAAGTCACTGCCTAGTGGTATCCCTCAGTGAGTGCCCTGGAATGTGCAGTTAGAGAAGGCATTGTGAGTTGCATCAGTCTTTTGGATAGCCTCGTTAGGGAATTACACAAAGTGATAGCCTCATTAGAGAATCACACAAAATGTTATTAGCAAGATGACAGAGCGAGCACAAACTCCTTCATGTCTGCCTGGATGGCAGCCCTTCCAGATGACTGTTATCCTAGTGGATACTGGTACTTCTGACTGTTAAGGAAAGTAGGATGACCGAAAGGCTGAGGGGGAAATTCATCTAAAAAATAATTTCCTGCTTCTGACAAACTGCACTGAAGCACAGTTATCTGCACAATTCTGCCATCGAAGCAACGTTTTGGTGTAAAATAATTAAACAATTCTTTCTCTTTTCATTATCATATGCTTTGAATGCTAAACTGCACACCTTTGGACAGCATTCTGTATTCTCTACAGGATACTTAATGACAGAATAATTCCGTGGATATAATAAAAGTGAGACAAGAAAAATTAAGGAAACTGGTAGCAAGTTAGATAAATAGGTGAGGGTCTAATGCTGGGAGTGATAACATTTTATGTTCATTTCCACATCTGATTTTGCAGGCAACTATGATCAGCATCTATTATTCCACTCTGCATTGCCATACTGCCTGTATTTACAATACTTTTCATTAGCAAAGAACAATTCTGATTTGTAACATTTTTTGTCTTGACTTATAGCAGCAAAATAATTTTATGCAGGCAGGTTGGGCACATTTAAGTCTTATATAACACCAAATTTCAAAGTTCTGCAGGCTAAAACACTACTGAAAAACTACTATAATATATTCTTTATTTGACAAAAATATTTGTATCCTTCTTTTGGCCACTGTTTCCAGTCATTACTTCTGTAACAGAGCGTATATTTACAATAACGAAACAAGGGATGCTGTCAGAAACTTTTATCTCCAATCTTCATGGAAGATGGAAAAAAAAACTTGCCAGTGAACATTTTAGGCTTGTTTTATAACTGTCTACAGTTCCTGCAGATTTAGCAATGAACAGAGTTGCATTATATACAAAAGGCTTTACCTTTCATGCACGAAGTGCTTCATGCACTCCGAATGCAGAAAGACGCCTGTTGATGTTTCGATAACGGCATCGTAGCAGATCCTTGTAAGTTTTCCGAAGGTCTCGATTGAAGAAGGCATAAATGAATGGGTTCATGAAAGAATTAGCATACCCCAGCCACAATAACATCCTCTCCAGCCAGATGGGGATGCAGCTGCAATGAATGCCACAAATAAAAGGTCTGGCAGTGGACAGGATGAAGAATGGCAACCAACAAAAACTGAAGACACCAAGAATGACGCCCAAGGTGGTTGCAGCTTTCTGTTCCCGTTTGAAAATAGAAATATTTTTGCGCTCACTGCTCAGTAGTCTTGAAAATGAAGCACAGTCTTCTGATAAGTTGGAGGGCTTCATCCCATGCATTTTGAATTCTTCGTTGGCAATGGTTTCCAGGTCTTTTGGGCGGGGAAAGCCTGTGAACTTGTGTTTAGCTGCACTCTTGCGGGCCGCCTTGAAGATCTTGTAGTACATAATGAGCATAACAGCCATTGGGATGTAGAAAGCAACAGCCGTGGAGTAGATGGTGTAACCAATGTCCTGGCTAATAAGGCAAACACCATTCCCATTCACATTCTGGGCCCAGCCGAACAGCGGGGGGAGCGTGATAGAGGCTGATGCAAGCCAGACGCCTATAATCATTTTGGCTGTCAACAGTCCACTCTGTCTGGCTGGATAAGTCAAAGGCCTTGTAATCCCCAGATACCTAAACATGAAGAAAACAAAGATTTAAAGAAATTGTCATCATAGAATCTTTAAATATTCTCAACAAATTAATTTTTGCCCAACAATAGCCTCATGAAGGGATGCTGTTCTGCAGTTTACTTTCTGACATCTAGCTAAAAGTTTTCCAGTTTCAGTGTTTAATATTTATTTAATGCATAACTTGAAACTCATGTCTTCTGAATCACATCTGTCTTTCCCAATAAATATATAAATAAATAGGAATATTTCCTAAAATAAAAATTAATTTCCTTCAGTTTCTTTGGAAAACTTAGTTTTATTAAAGAACTCTTTGGTAACTATAATGTCTCGAATTATTTTATGGTTCATTGTTTTCTTTTTTGGCAAAACTACAAACATTTTAGAATAGGCATTTAAAAAAAAAAAACTTTAATGATAACAACTTCCCCCAAAATGTAGAAAGATATGAATGTCATACTTTCAAAGTGATTAATTATATACTTTCCACATGATGCTTTCTGTTCCAGAGAACTCATTGCATGGTATATCAGCCTGTTTCCTCTCTGAAGATATTCTGCATGCCATCTGTCTTTTCTCAAAAAATTCTTGTATGAAATTGTGGGAATAATACATGCAGAATCAGTTTTGGGTGAGGAATGAGATTTAAGGGAAGGCAGGAATTGAGTGAGCTATGTAATGTTTCACTGACAATGACTGCATAGAGTATAAGTGATGAATAATATTTGCAACTGAAACTGTCAGTTTGGTTTGTTTTCATTCATATAAATGTATGATCGCCCATGCCATAAGTGATACTTCAGTAAAGATATTTATTGTTTTAAAAAAAAAAACGTAATTCTTTTGACTTTTTGCCGGCACATCTTATCTGAAACACCTGCCATTCCCTTCCCTCTACTTTTAATATTACTATAGCGTCTCTTGCTTGCATGTGTGTGTGTATATGTGTGCAGAATTTTGCATTCTACGAAATAAAATGCATGTGTAGCATGCAGTAAGTGCTGAAATTAAACCAAATTCAAGTATATGGCATTTAGTCTCAGATTTTGCATTGTGTATAGCAGCCCATATGGCACCCCTTACTCTTATAGCAGAATCATGGCAAGCCCTCAATGTGATCTGTATGTACATTTCACGAAATGTGCTGTTTTCAAGGCATGTGTGTCTTTGAAAGCTGGACTCATTATCAGTGCTACTCCTGAGTCGAATTACCTGAGGTGCTCACACAACAGTAGATGGTCGAATTTAATGGTGTTTTCATATAATCCCTTATTTTTGCTTTGCGGTCCTTTTAAGGAGAGAGTCACCTTCTCCTCATACCTGCACAGAAATAGATCTCCTCCATGAATGGTTGGCTATGCTGTCAATCACTAGCTACCAGAAAGGGACAGCTTATCCTTCAGGGAGCTACTAATCAGTTCTCAAAGCTAAATCTCCCAAAAAAAAAACAAACAAAAAAAAACAGTCTTTGTGCTTGACAGATATAACATATGGTCACCCACACCCGTACCAGAAAAACATTGTGCTTCACAGGCCAATGTCTTCCACTAAACCCAAGCAAAACTAAGACACACAAAACACTCCTGTTATCGGAATCTGCACCATACAGGTATGGTGATCATTTTAGGCAATACAAATGTGTCCAGCCACAAATACTTTGTAGGCCTGACTTAGGATACACACCAGATTGCATAAGGGGCAAATATGGCTTCAAGCTCATCACATCAAACATCTCATAGTAATGACATGTTCAAGGTGCACTAATGCATCAGGGGTTGGTACACATACACACATAGTAACGACATGTTCAAGGTGCACTAGTGCATCAGGGGTTGGTACACACACACACCGCATCAGGGGTTGGTACACACACACACACACACACACACACATAGTAATGACATGTTCAACGTGCACTAGTGCATCAGGAGTTGGTACACACACCCACACACACACACACACACACACACACATAGTAATGACAAGTTCAAGGTGCATCAGGAGTTGGTACACATGCACACATAGTAATGACATGTTCAGGGTGCACTAGTGCATCAAATGTTGGTACATATAAACACATACTAATGACATATTCAACGTGCACTAGAGTTGGTATACATACACGCACACACACACACACACACAAACACACAGTAATGACATGTTCAAGGTGCACTAGTGCATCAGGAGTTGGTACACAAACACACAGTAATGACATGTTCAAGGTGCACTAGTACATCAGGAGTTGGTACACATACACACATAGTAATGACATGTTCAAGGCGCGCTAGTGCATCAGGAGTTGGTATATATATGCATGTGTGCAAGAGTTATGGTTATAGAAATATTAAAGACAGAAGAATATGATATTGTGAAAACATTAATGCTTTACACCAATACGCCACAGAATATCTCCTGTAATACATCTGCTATTTAGGCCATTGCAGTAATTCTTTAATCTAATGAAGACTGTTTGTGTATTAATCAGAAGGGAGGGACCCCAGCCTATACCTCTTGGATACCCCGCAGCAAAACCTTTTTTGCATTGGACATGCAGCCTCGCTTGCAATACTTCACATTTGTGAAGACCAGGGACCAAGTTGCTGCTTCTCAGCTGTCTTCTGCTGACATCCTTTAAATGAAAGCAGTGGCATCTTTTCTAGAATGAACTTTTATGGATGTCTTTATGGATTTAACTGTCAAGTATTTACAACTAGCAAAGCCATATCAAACTAGCTGATTTCTCCCAGCAGTGCCCAATCTTTTGGGAGCAAAAAAAAGGAAAAGATACTCAAACCTCCTAAGCCCTATAGTAATGGAAATCAAAGCATTCTATGTCATGTGATCTGAGGCATACAGAAAGGGTAGGAAAATGGCATACCTCCTATGAAAACTCACAATGGTCTTACAACTCGAAAGTTAACCAGTTTAAGGTAATTTCTAACAGAAACACACTCTTCTAACAAAGAATCATTAGGGGCAGAAAATGTGTAGGTTCATATGCAAGCTTTTCATCCTTTCCAAAACAAAATTCAAATTTCTGGATGGAAACTCTTGTTTCTTCAGGACAAAGAACTCCTTTAAGATTTATCTTGAGTTGGACGGAATGGGAAACAAAAGAAAAATTGCACTGAAGGCACGTGATAAAAGTAAAGCAGTGAACTTTAACAGAAGACAAATATAACCCCTGGCTAAACACATTAGACACACAGTCCTAAATAATAGAGAGCTCTGATGTGCAAGTAAGTTGTTGTCTTTAAAACACCAGGAGAATCTATATGTGTTTGACAAGCAAGCTGCAAACGTTAGTGTAGTTCCTGCCACAGCATCCACCTTTCCTCCTGCTCTGGAAAATCCTTGTAGAAGGGGAGGTGAAAAAAATGGTCTATATTCTCTAACAAGATAGAGAATCAGTGCTGCCATGGTCACTGATGAGCAGTCAGGATTAACTGCAAATTTTTGTTTCTTGTTTTTATCAGAAAACCCTTTGAGCAACAGGCAGTACAGGAACTGCACAGAATAGTTTTCCTTGCCAGTAGCTTTACAATGCTGGCTCTTGTGTCATGCAAACCTTGGAAGATATAAACTGATTTCATAGACAAAGAAATCTGACCTTGGCCTGGCCTATACAGACCTGAGAAGCTAAAAAACACCTGGACTGAGTTTAAAATCACAATCCAGATGCACAAAGTGGCTCCCATATTGCTTTCTTGGTAGATGAATCACCATTAACTGAATATTTATGGCCAGTCCCAGACTCCATACTTGCATGGATGCCCTGCAGTGCTGCTGCAGAATCTAAATATAGTATTTTGGCTCAGGAAGTAAGTGCCCTTCTCAGTATGCCAAGTATTTTATTTTCTGTATTAGATGTTGTCTAGGAAATTTGGCACATAACAGTAAGTGAAAAGCTCCATGTTGGGTACATTTAATATGACATTAACAAATACAGTTTTGTGACACTTTTGTTTAATACTTTATCTGCACCAAAATAATTTCAAAGAGCAGCTGCTTGAGGAATTGAAGGCTCAAAATGCGCCTTGAATTATCTGTTATTGTGCTGACAGACATAAAAAGAACAGAACAAGAGACTGACACTGGTGTTGTACAGACTGACAACATCATTTTAAATTAAATAACAGCAACTGTAAAATCAAAACGATAAGTTTGAAATATATATGTTATAGTTTAATTTCTGCTTTTCCTTTAAACAATCCACCTTTCAGTCTTAACCCTATCCCCACCAGCAGCATAAAAAAATCCTCCTTAAACTAAAGCCTTGCTCTTACACTCCTCATAATCTGCCTCCATCCTTCCTTAAGATGGCTGCCGACAGCATTGCCCTACCCATTTCTATTCTTATCAATAGGTCCATCCAAGAAGCCTATGTACCCTCACTCTGGAAGAAAGCTTTTGTCACCCCTCTCCACAAAGGTAGCAAAGACAACAGACACTACCAACGTCCATCCTACAGCTATTCTCTCACCTCTTTCTAAAATCCTTGAAAAGTGCATTCATTGCCAACTCTTGCCATAAGTAACACACAATCATCATCTTACCTCAACACAACATGGTTTCAGGCCTGGCCACAGCACTACCACTGCTCTTCTGTCCTTCCTTGACACCATTAATTTTGCTTGCAACTCTGGGAAAATTGTATCAATCCCTTTACTTAGATCTCTCCAAAGCATTTGACACCATCTCACATCCTCTACACTTATCTCAACTTTCCTCCCTCAATTTCTCTCCTTCCTCCATAGCCTGGTTTACAAGCTCTCTCTCCAATAGACAACAAGCTGTTAAATGGAAAAATTCCACTTCATCCTTTCTCAGCAATCCCTCTGGCATCCCTTTCACAAATCCATAGATAATGCTACACTGATCCAGTATACTGATCATAGGATCATAGGAAGTTACTAGGCTATTGGCCTTGAGGCCCTTATAAGCCTAGCCAAGAGGTTAGCCCATGTATAGACAAATCAGCACCCAATGCCCCTGTCCAGCAGGGACATGGGTGGAATTCCAGGGATGTATTTTCTATTTCCCAACCAGTTATCCAGGTTGCGCTTAAAAAGGGGTAAAGAGGTAGTCTGCTTGACGTGGAGAGGGATTCTATTCCAATGATGGAGGAGTCTCTGGGACACAAATCTGTCCTGCCAACAAGTCCTATTGATGTCACAGACCAGGTTGAGGCCACATGTGTGGGTTACACGAGTGGACCTTGACTTGCGCATATGCAGCAATCCTATCAAGGTGGGGTCCGAGAAAGCCTTGTATGCCAGACAGAGGTTACCTCTGAGGAGTCTGTATGAAACAGAGTAGAGGGATAGGGCTTTTGGCATATCTGTGTATGGTAGATTTATGAGGCCCTGGATTCTCCTGGTGAGGAACCTATGTGGTCTCTCCAGCTGCTGCATGTGCTTTGCGAGGTACATGTCGAATGAGGCACTTTAATCAATAATGGGCCTTATAAGGGAAGAATACAGGGATGTTATGACCTCCTTGTCCGTGGATGAGATACCCTTACTTATGAGGTGGGCCATGTAGAAAGCTTTCTGTACAATGGAAGCAACATGGTGGTCAAAAGTCAGGTTGCCATCAATCTGGGTGCCCAAATCCCTCATGACTGACTGCGTACTTAGGACATTGTTATTAATGTGATAATTTGTGGGGACATCACTCTCCCCAAAGGGGATGACGATGCATGTTTTGTATTCAACTTGAGGCCATGTTTCTGTCACCAGACATTTGTTACGGTGAGACCCTCTTGGAGGATGTCCACGTCACTAGGGGAATTGATGACAGCTCCCAGCTTGCCCACTGGTTTTGGCCTGCACCTCAGAAAAGTATATCCCAAATAACAGATGATTCCACAATCATCTGTACAGCAAACTCTCCCTCTGAACTCCTTGAAAAAAAAAAAACAGCCTTCTCCAGTACCGAAACTTGGATGTTAAACAACCATCTCGCTCTCAATGCCAACAAAACAAAAATCATGACATTCGCTCCTTCGAGAAATTTCACCAGAGACAAAAGCTCCTTTAAAATAAAAAGCCACAATAACACTCTAATCAAAATTGTACCTCACACCAAACTACTCGGAGCCACTATTGATGAACATTTAAAATTAGATATCCACACCCAAAATAATATCAAAAAACCCCACCAAAAACTAGGTCTGCTGTATAGACAAAATCGCTATTTAACTGTTTCAACCAGATGTACTCTAGCCTCCTCCTACCTGCTCCCCTCTCTTATGTATGGTGCCCCTCTACTTACTCATCTCCAGCTTACCCTAAAAAGCAAACTGGAAGCCTACTATAACAAAGTCTGTAAATTTGCTACAGGGTCCAAATACTCCACCCATCACTGCCATTCCCTCCACTTAAACTGGCTTGAGCTTCCTAATTACCTGAAATTCATACAACTCACCACTGTTCACAAACTCTTATTCCAATCTCCATCTGCCCCACTCTTTCATCTATCTTAACCCCTTACCTCCCCAGTTTGGCCTGCAGACAAGTTAAAGCATCCTTATGACACTTTGCCTGTGGGGTTGAAGAATAAAGGAAGTTCTCCCATGGTCCTGCGCTCACAAGTGCATTTGGGAAATGTTTATGCTGCCACTCCCTTATCTGCTTCTGTGTTGACAAGGAACGAGAGCAGGACCAATGAGTTGAATCTGGAAGATATTGATATACGAGGTGGCCTCTTGCCCCCTGAGTGGGTAACCAGAGCTAAAGAGCTACTAATGAAAAAGAAACATTGTTTTTCTGCCAGTGAACTGGATGTGGGCTGTGCAAAGAGTGCAGAACACTGAATAAGAGTGAAAGAGGACCGGTCTTTCAGGGAATGTTCCAGAAGAGTAACTCCAGGAGACCTGGAGGACTTAAGAAAACATTTGGAAGAACTTAAAGCCACAGGGGTAATTCGAGAGTCAATAAGTCCATATGCATCTCCCATTGTCATTGTCAGGAAAAAGAATGGGTCAATTTGCACGTGTGCTATTGTACTCTGCATCAGCGAACCATTCCATACCAGTACACAACTCCCTGGATTGAAGATGCCCTAAATTGCCTGGTGGGCAGTAAGTGGTTCAGTATGGTAGATTTAAGGAGTGGATACTATCAAATCCCTATGCACCCGGAAGATAAAGAGGAGACTGCCTTCATCACCCACTTGGGATTTTCTGAGTTTGATCGCCTACCTCAGGGTTTATCAAATGCACTGGCAACTTTCCAGAGAATCATGGAAAGAACAGTTGGAGACATGCTTTTGGCATTTTTTTAATACTTTTATAAGATTATGGATTCCCCCCAAACGCTTTCTGGATTACAAATAGCTGGGATCCATATGAGCTCCAACCTTGGGCCCCATCATGCCAGCAGTAGGACTGTAAGTAGTCTCTGGCCAGTGAACAGGGTGCAATAGAGTGTCTCATAGTTGGTCTGTTTAGATTGATCTAGGAGATAGAGGGTGTTATTACTGTTGCCTTAAAGACACTTTACTGCTCAATGACATTGCATCTTTCTCATATCTGTACTGTTGTATTATAACCCTTTTTCTCCCCGAATGACATTGCATTTTTTCCCGTGTTTGTATTGCTGCATTATAAATGCTTTACTACTCATTGATACTGTCTTCATGTGCATGTTTGAATGTCAAGATCTTTTGTGTTGAGTTCTGGGGAAGGGGATAAATGTATGGTTTCATTACATGCATATCTCACTCTGCCTTACTGCTAACTGGTGCACTGTTGAAATAATTTGTTTGTTGTTGTGCTATTGCCCTTTAAAACTAAAGTGCCACCTAGAATAAAATCCATTATCACTTGCCACCTTTGGGTGTTGGGCGTAAAGAAGGGGTGTCACCAGAGTCAGGTAGGAAGGAACCCATATCTATGTCAGCTGCACCTGCGGGTGCGTTACACTTGTATAAACACTTTATTACTTGTACTTTCAATTATATTCTCTGTATTACTTTTGACTTTATCTATATTTTATCATTTGTGTTTTAAATGTATACTCCCTGATTTTGTATTTGTATTTTAAATTGTATTTTTATGCTTTTGCATACTGTATATTCCATACTGTACTTATGTTATATTCTGTTAACTGGTTTTGGAGCTTTTCTCCCCAGGCCTCCACTGAAAATAGCCTCTGCTTGACCCAGTGGACTTCCCCAGTCATCAAACTGGAAAATAAATAAATAAATCATGAGGGACTAAAGCTAGATTAAGAAAATGTCAGTGCAACAGGCAGCAATGACATTTTGGGAATGATGACATATGTTGCAAGGTTTATGTTAGAGATAATTATGCCTTGTACAAAGCTGTTGGGGGGAAATGTCCTGATACTAGAGATATAAACAGTAAAAACAGTTTTGAAATATTTAATTTAAAAATGGTAATCACTTAAAACTGTTTTTATATTGGGCCAAACTTTGTGCTAAACACTGCTCGCCATACCTAAGACTAGGTGACCTGCCAGATTCCTATAATCAGGTACATACAAAATATAAAGGTTTAAAACTATATTTTGTGGTTAAGACAAAACAGGTGTATGCAGTTTAGCAATACTGCTCTGAATTACCTGCCTTCACTTACTAGGTAGTCTCTGTGTCACCCAGGCTTCTAACATTTTTTTTTTTCATCACAGTTACATAATCAAAAATAAACAATGTTAGCAGTGTAGACGTTTAAAAAAATTGTGTTCTCATCATGTTCCTTAAGTAGCAGCTTAATAATCTACTTTTGTAAAAAAAAAAAAAGACAGATGTTAATCTTTTATTCAGGGATTATAGAATCGAAACCTACGTTCTCAAAACCAGCTACAATATGAATTCTTAAAGGGGTCAGAAAAAATAAGCATATCGTGATTTTTACTGTATTAAAACATGTTTACTGAATAAATATATATTGTTGTTTAAGTTTTGTTTTATTTCATTTTATAATAGTGTGTAAGTTATTCATCAGCATCTTTACTTTCCTAAAGCTCTTCCCCAACTTTGTATGCTGTGGGTTTGATTCAAAAAAAGAATTGTTAAACTAAGCGGGTTCTTCTAATTGTGCCATATATACACACTCACAGATATATATATGTTATGTGTGTGTGTGTGTGTGTGTGTGTGTGTATATATATATATATATATATATATATATATATATATATATATATATATATAAAATATACAAACACATATACATAGGTTTACTATTGGCATTTTGAATCAGCTTCGGTTGACCATATAGAATGTCAACCCAAAATGCTGAATCCGGAATGCCGAAAAGTAAACCAAAGTGAAAATGAATACATCGGCAGCCGTGGTTTGATGTATTCAGCATAGCAGGAGGTGACATCACTCAACTCCTGCTATGTACATTAATACACCATTAAACTCTATGGTCAATGGTACGTTAATTCTACTATTTTGTGGGGGGGGGGGCAATGCCCCTGCACCCCCCTTGACACCCCCTGCACATTAAATATACAAACTCTGAGATCGCACTACAGTGAGAAATGGGCTAATTCCCTGTTCCTCACTGAACTGCGATCTCCCTGCACAATGTTGCACCCAAATGCTTGAATTACACTACCCATTCACTGTAGTTTAGTCGATACATTTTAGTTCGAAATTCTGCCAACTTGAAAACTGCAAGTCGACGACATGCCAGACAACCGATGCAGTTTCAAGGTTTTCAGTGTAAACCATACGTATATAAAGCATAAAATTCAGTGAGGAGATGTGAATTTGGTTCACCTGTGAGGGCACAGCTAAACAGCCAGTGGCAAAGATTAAAGCAGCAATGACAAATAGAGAAGTCCAAGGTAAGACATGAATAGAACTAGAGACTAAAAACCTGCACCGCCAAATTACACAAGCACTGAGTATAGTGACTTATCCTGAGATGAAAGCAGTATGCAAGCAAATCTCAATTGTATTCATAAAGCACAATAATATGTGACCATGCACATGGGTCTACCATTTTGATCCAAAAAGTGACTTGAAGGAGTGGCCTTTAGACACTGTGGAATGCAGGACTCCACCGCTGTCTGGCAGAGAGCAGGATTTTCCTGTTTTTCTTGCAGAAAACTTTAAGATCTCCTGGTTTGATCAGTGTAATGGTCCAATGCAGAAAATGGAGGCCATTTATGAACTTGTCATGATGGTGAGTGATCCCGGTGGCATCATCAGTTTTGATGAGCAGTGCCTGCATTGATGCAGTAATCTGAGGTGATGCCACTCTGAGCTGCTTTGCCAGTAGTAGGCAGATGTTGAAATGCATTTTTTTTCTGTACTATTGCCTTTTGATGTCTTGATTCTTTTGCATGCGTACTTAGGATTGCATACTTTGTTTTCCAGCTGTAGAGGAGTGACAGCAGAACATGATCAGATGTCATAGAAAGTGAGAGAAACTCTCTTGGTAGCAGGGTGAGTATGACAACTGAACCAGTTCATTTTGCAATTGCGACTGTGTAGGTAGTATATCTGTGTAATCATTTTTCCCCACTATGTTATCATTCTGCAGGTCCATGTGCAGATAAACGGGAGAAAATACCATGGTTATATAGTGCTCCAGTAACCATGGTTACATAGAGCTCAACCTTTCAATGCCCCTGATGCTGATTCACTAGCGACTTCCACGTCTGCTTCTCAGTGGAAGGTGGTGATGGTTCTCTTTTTGGAGGTGACCTGCAGGAGTCATTGATGGTACTCTGGTTGCTTCTTAAGGGGGGGGGGGGGGCAAGGTCTTCTCTTCTGAAAGTGGCCTGGAGGGGTCTGCCTTTTTCTCTCAGTGTCACTTGCTAAACCTTATGGCTGCCAAGATCCATTACCCTCTGGATGTCCACCTTGGTAATGTGAAGTGCATTCTGACATGGCTTGTGGAGTTGTGTTACTGTCAGCCCCACCCATTGGGGCTCCAGAGGAGAAACCCGTGTATGACTTCGGCCATCAGGTGAGTGATACCTAAGTTTGTTGCCATCTGGGCAGACCTGGTATCCAATTATACCAAGAGCCTACTCTACCCTATCCCCATTCTGGTGCTATCTCTCTTTTGTGCATTGTTCTCCATTCCTTATTCTTTGACCAACCATCTCCATCACTACATGTCTGCTCTGTTTATGTCTGTGTCCATCCACCATGCTCCCACTGTTTTGTGTGTACTACCCCTGTATAAATCTGTGTTCCCTGTTTGTATAGGTGCTTTTTCCCTCTACTTCACCCACAGCAGCCCCTCCCTACTTTCCCCAACTACCCTTCTTTTGTATGTATTAGAAAAGGAGCTTTTTTGATGAACAAAATTACCCCTCCCTCACCTTTCATGCATTATGGCTACCTTTGTGTGTTTTCATCAGCTTGCTGTTGTCATTTCCTATTTCCCGTCTGCCCCACTTTCTCCTCATGTATATAATGAACATGACTGGTAGTTTGCTCATACCCCAGTGTTTTTTCTGGTAGCCATTATGCTGTCATTCTTGTGTTGGATGAGTGTGAGATGCAGCTACGTGGCACTACAGTGCAGGCATGAACATGCACTGATGCAGACATACTAGCCTGCCTTCATTGTGACACCTGTCATGTTAGAGATGCACCCTTCTGTAATATGGCTACAGCTGTAACAATAGCTTCTTGGAGCACGGGTGCTATTCAGTGCCTAATACATGTCTGATTAACTTTGTGGCATTTAGATCAGTGACCTCCACAAATGTTAGTGCTGTCATAAAATTCCATCTTACCATACATATACAATTTGCAATGCATGTAACACTCACCGATGGATAAACCTGCCACCTGTATCTGGGACACACAACTTGCCATGTACACTGATCAGTTAGGTGTCTGCTTCCATAATACATCTTACTGTAATGATGGTCAGTTCCCGTGACATGGATATTATTTTGGACGTTTACCTATACAGTGCCTTGCTTACATTACTATTAATTTTACATTTCTTGGGAATACTCAGTAAAATGAAAATGCACTTAAGTAAATACTGGCAGTTAAACTGGTATACTAACAACAGTTATATACTTAGGCGGTCATAGGTTCACCTTTACATTTAAAAGAGTCACTTTTTAATTAATGTACAGTGTCACCAAGGAAGCCATTAAGAGCCTTGATATGAAAAAGAAAAAACTCTTATGAAATAAGAGAAATAAAATTAATGGGAATTGTAAAGGTTTTGTTTGACCATAGCCTCTATTCACTGAAAAACATAATGTATTCAATAAATGACATTACTTTAGAGAAATTGTGGTTGTAGTTCTGTATTGCATATATGAGACTGAGCTAGATCAGACTTGAGACCTTATTTCATGCAAGACCTGTTCTCCTTGGAGTTATTTCTACAGAACAGCTCTAGGGATCATGCCATAGGTGATAATGGCAGTTTCAGAATACGTTTCCACAAAGGTAGCCAAGCACATGACAATACATGCATTTAATTGCAATGTTCGTACTTGGCTTCTTGGTCAATAACATAGAGAGAAGCATAGCGCTGTCAGGAATATTAACAAGAAACGTGGATGACAAGATTTGTTAATGGACTGCTGCGCAGATCTTAGGTCAGTAAGCAAACTGAAAGGAATTTCTTTTTATCATTGCATCTCAAGCACCATATCATATTTTAGTAGTTTAAAGCTGATTTGTGTTCAGTGAACTTTTTTTTTCAGCTATTATAAGGCTATTCTGGTGTATCGATTCAAGAGAGGAGGAGGCCTGCTTCCTGAAAAAAAAATGCTGATAAATCTTCACTTTTATAAAGGTTGTGGTCAGGGCAGCCAGCTGCTAAACTGCCAAACCATTAACAAAGAAAGAATAGAAGCTGAAAAAGCAAATAAACAATGACCCTTCTCAAAAAAAAAAAAAAAAAAAAAAAAAAATTGCTCCAATACATACAGGACTAAATTCAAAAATTATAGATAGCTGACAGCCAAACAGATTGTCATATGCGTTAGAAATATTGCTATGAAAAACACTCCACAAGAATAACACCAATGTGTATGTTTTAAAAATTCACTGGGGACGGTATTCCTAGAGCCTCAAGCCATAGGAGAGTTTAGATTAATCCATGAAGCTTATGTACCGTCTGTCTGTTTCAGTTCCCCTTCAGCATGCTGTTTTAATACATGCCAGTGTGTTTCTTTACATGACAGTGTTCAAGTAGTTACTGCGCATCTGCTGAGCTGTCATACACTGCCATCTGTGAGTGCACAGCAAGTTCTGGTTTCCCCATTGCATATCAGCTTTTGTGAGGAAGCTTAAAAACTTCATTTTGCTAAGAGTAGAAATCTTTTTTTGTATACAACACTGTTGATGTTGCAGTCCTCACTGAGTCACAGAAGACTAGCCCTAAAACATGTCCAATCATGTGCTTGTGGATTAATAGATGAATTAAAGAAAATCTGTATGGGGCGTCTGAAATTTATTTGTTCCTTATGTTTCTTATGGTAGGCCATGAGCTGCAATGTCCTGTTTGTCTCATTAGTTTTAACAGCAAATTCAAAAGAACCAGCTAGAGACAAGCATACAGAAATATTTGCAAGTTACCCTAAAAAGGTGTGCAAACTTCTCCAAAACAAACAAGCAAATACAATTGTAGCAACAGACTGTCTTATAAATATACACTAACATGTAGAACATTAAAGCTGTAAAACACTACCTATAAACATATTTCATGTATATGCTTTCTGAAATGCTTGGTTTACAAAACAACCAGTATGAATTCATATGTGTTTACCACAGGTTAAAACAAATGAGCCAGAAATTCCCACAGCAGAACCATACAGGACCCAACCATAAACAGACCATGTCATAACAGATTATCACCTATAAAAATATTTGCAAACCTCCTTTTATCAAGCCTTCATAGGAGATGTGCAAACATCCCTGGGGAGAAAGTTGTTTCAGGACACTGGCTCATGAATGCATACACAAAGGCATTCACTAATGCACAAACATTTTGTCAGTCAGTCAGCACAGAGGATTAAGTCTCTGAGCTGCTCCCTATAATCAAGGAGTGCAGGGTTTGATTCTTTCTAACGCTCTTTATTTGCCATGTGGCTAAGAAGACGTCACTTAATGAGATAGTGTTCCTGTATTCCCTTTAAAAACCAAATACTTGAGCACAGAGGTCTTACCCAGGTTAAAAAAATGTATAAAGCAAACTAAAACGCAGGCCAGTCAGCTAGACTTCACTGACTTTTAGGCTCACGAGTACAGCATTACTCAAGACTCATTTTTTTTAGAATTAGGGCTGAAAGGCTGGGATTATTTGAGATGAGAAATGCACTAAGAAGAGGCTAGAAGTTTAAAATAATCACCTTTTTCAATTTATTCTTGAGGGGTACGTCACTCTTCAGGCCTCCATTTCTTGGTACTCTATGCATACTTTTGAAAAGGGCGACAAGTAGTGATGTGGGGGATATTTTCATCTTTAGAAACAATGGTAATCATGGCATACATCTTTTAGGGAAATATTTGGTACAGTATAAATCAGTGAAGTTAATGCAACCACCTGAAACCTGATCCCTGGGGAGCACTTCACATTGTGGTGTTCTTCTGTCTTTATATTATGTTTGCCAGATGACAGAAGGAGACATTATGCCCATCCAGTCTTGCATTTAACCTCTTTTCTCCCCATGTCATCCTTCCTTTCTTTCTCTTCTCCCTCAGTTTTCCTACTGTTGTCCATCCCATCTTGAATACCTTTTATGGATTCCAACACTGTCACTCATTCCAGAAGGGCCCTAACAGCGGGGGGTGACAACCACATTTCTTTACTTGCAGTGATTTATTTACTTCCATTGACACTTATTTATGATTTGTTGATTGAGTTGTACAGCAATATTAGGCACTCAGAAAATGCAAACATAACTCAGAATCAAAAACTCCAATAAGTATAAGATGAGAACAACAAAGCCTACTTCAGCTGTGTTAGAAACTTAATGTCCAGAAAACCTCCTACATAACACTTGCACATGCCCTGAGGACAAAGACAAAATATCAGCATATAAGGTTAGCTCTAACTTTCCCTACCCTTAACCTTTCCCATCTTATTAGCAAACCCACACCCGTACCTCTAACCACCTCCAAGCAAGACCTGAATTCCCTCACCAAAGCCAAAAACACTTACTCCACTGGTCCTGATAAGGTGCCAGGCTGTCTTCTTATCAGCACCAGACACTGTCTGGTAGACTCACCACAAAGCCTGTTAATCCTCAGCCTCAACAGTGGATTTGGGCCAGTGGTATGTAGAACTTCAGTAATCATCCTACTGCACAAGGAAGGGCTTCACTACTGAAGCAGGAAACTCTAGACCTACATGCCTTACCAGCCTTACAAATGTAGAACCTATTTACAAGGACATAAGCAGTCTATGTGCCCTGGACCCAAACTAGTTTAGCCTTGTTAACGATAGATCTTGCCTTCTGAACCTGGTGTTTTTTTTTTTTTAAATGTCACTGATGCATTAGACTCTGGCAGATTCTAACCACCTGCTTCCACTGAAACATAGCTTGGACCTGCTGGAAATATATATATGCTAGCAAATCCCTCTTTTATGGTATAGACTTCCTTTACAAATAAATGGCATTATTATGTAGATCAACACTTGCTTCAAACTTATGAAGCCCTAGTGGTCATTAGCCTAATGTACACCTATGAACTCTGAATCAAAGGAGGATGATACTAAGCAGATGAGGTTTGTTTGCCTGTTCCAGGTGTATATCTAACACATGCTTACTGTCATACTCAGGGAATCACAGATACAAGCCTGGCCAGATGCTACATGCACTCCAGTAAACCACTGTGAGTATACAGAAGTGTGCATAGTCACAGCAGCTCATCCTAGCTGGGGATTGCAGAGTTGTTAGGGTACAGAAGAATTACCAAGTTTACACTGTATGATAACCACTGTCCCAATTTATCACCTTCTGTCCTAACACCCTATGATGCAAAGTATACAGTGGAACAAGAGGGGGCAATAAGAGTAATTGCCACATGGCTGCAATGGGGAGGCAGAACAGAGGCTATAAGAAGTCATTTAAAAGGTTCCCAATCATTTGAACAGCATATCAAGACAGTAGCATCTTGGCTGTGATAATCATAAGCATCCTGGGAAAAGTGAAATTTAAATGTTGCTGTGCTGCCTGTTTCAGTTAAGATTGTTGTGTACTTTCACAATGGACCTTCAAAGAACCTAATGTAAATTAGCAGTTCTGATAGATTAGTGCAGAGGATTAAGGATGTGAACTGTTGTTGCAGATCATCCAGTAGTCCCGGGTTTGATTCCATCAGTCTCTCATTGCTTCATCTCTAACAAATTCACATAACCAGGCAGTCCTCTCTTGTTAGCCCTGAAAGAGCCACTTAGGCCTAGTGGTTTGCCATGCTATCAATCAATTAAAATGTACAAGTAAAAAATTACATCTGAAAAAATATGATTAATTCATTAACTTTACCTAACCTGATCTGTCCTGTACGTCAGTGAAGCCAGCAATACCAGTACTGTAAATAACAAGTGAATGAAGAAGCAACCTTCAGTTGAAGACAACTTTCCCAATAAAAAATAAATGGGACAAGACAAAATCAATATCATGACTTGCCAAGAAGTTAAAAGCCACATTTTGTTAGTGAAACGAAACATGGGAGCTTTGGAAAAGGCATTAGGCCACTTAGAATAGTGCAGAATGTATCATGGAAAATAAATGTCTCAAAGTTTAATTGTTGTGCTCGACTTATCAAAGACTACTTTACACCCCTGGATCATTTTGAAAAAAAAAAAAAATACTAGGTCAGTGATTCTATAAAATCCTTACAAATTTCTTGCTCCTGATATCATTACAGCCACAGGTACAGTGACCGTTGCTCTAATTTTAGCGGTTAATTCAAACCTTCTACTGCACTTTTCCTCCAATAAACTATTCTCTATTCATTAGAGGATTAGGAAGTCTCAGGCCACGATGGTGCAGCGGTTAGCGTTGCTGCCTCACAGCAAAAGGTTCTCCAGTTTGATCCTCGGCTGGGGTGCCTTCTGTATGGAGTCTGCATGTCCTCCCTGTGGTTGCGTGGGTTTCCTGTGGGTGCTCCAGTTTCTTCCCACATCCCAAAGACATGCTGTATGTGGATTAGACACTCTAAATTAGCCCTAGGTGTTGGTGTGTGCATGCCTTCTGTGGAAGGTTGGGCACTAGGCTGGCAACTCGACACTGTAAAACACCACTGCCAATCATGAGAGGACAGGTGATCTGCTGTGGCGACTCCTAACCGGGAAAAGCCGAAAGAAAAAGAAGAGGATTAGGAAGTCTCACCTCTGAAAGACTTTCACCAGCAAAAACAATGGATTTGTTAGTGGAACTCCCAGATTAATGGCCAATCCTGCTTGATACCATTCTGAAATGGGCAGTCATCGCTATAACCCTAAGTCATTAATAATTCCATGAGTTCAGGGTCTGCACCCAATGTTAGCACTTGATACCATCCTGAAATGGGCAGTCATCGCTATAACCTAAGTCATTAATAATTCCATGATTTCAGGGTCTGCACCCAATGTCAGGGAGATTTCCATCAAACCTCCGCTTAAGAAAAATGCTTGCACGCAAGTCCCCTGCTGACTTTAGGTCCGTCTTAAGCCTATTATCACAGATTGAATTATTTGAATAAGTGGTATTGTAAAAATGCTGCATTTATTTATATAATACCCTCTGTGTATATTGTATAAACAGCGCTTGGGCTTTTTGCCTATACTACAGCTTTAATGTCATGTCACTCTTTTCCATGCAGAATGAACCTACAGGACAGTGTTCTGGCACTTTGCTTATTAGATGTTAAAACCCACTGAAGACGCTATGTATTTTGCAGTGAAACTGGTTAGGCTTTGATTTAATAACTGTGTTTATTTCTTTTACACAGTCAGTGAAATGTACTGATGTCTTCAAGTGCTGCATTTTGGTGGTGTGTGTATGTATGTATGTGTGTGTATATAAATATGTCTATATATATATATATATATATATGTGTGTGTATATATATATATATATATATATATATCTATCTCTATCTCTCAATATATATATATATATATATATATATATATATATATATATATATAAAACGACAGAAAGAGGAAGATTATATATATGGTATATTTAAGTATGCCAGCTGTAAAATATTATTAGCAGAGCGCTAGGCTGACAGACACCTTACTACTATATCCATTAATAATTATTTGTATTAGTACAAATTCTTGCCAAACAGTTAATACTAACTCTAAAAAACAAACAAAGCCAAAAACAAACTCTTAAAAAAACAAACAAAAAAGGCATACACTGGATTTTAAGAATAAAAGGTTAGCGTTTCGTCAAGTTTTATTCCACTCAACTTCTTCAGACAAAAGTGAAGCAAGACAAATTAGTTTAAATACCTCACCTAAAAGATCACATGGTATACGCATCCATTAATTCTTAAAAACATACACATATATTTAGTATTAAATAAACTGCCACTTGTATCTTTAAAAACTTAATACCTAAAGCATACATACACCTTCACTAAACTACCTAAGTAGAAATTCATAAATCATTTATACATTGAAGCAAGAAAATTGTCAATGGAAACAAAGCACCACAAGATAAGAAATAAGAGGGAGATGGGGGGAGGGGGTGGTGGAGAATGGTGTAAGTGCAAAGTAACAAATAGTCATCTTTGTAAACTTTTCAACCAAGGTTAAGAGAGACCAAGAAGGAGTGAATGGCTCGGAAATAAATCTAAGGAGGGCCCTAAAAGGAACAGTGATGAAGGGGGCCGACGGCAAGAAAATTTTCAAGAG
This sequence comes from Protopterus annectens, assembly GCF_019279795.1. Taxonomy (NCBI): domain Eukaryota; kingdom Metazoa; phylum Chordata; order Ceratodontiformes; family Protopteridae; genus Protopterus; species Protopterus annectens. Next base: position 456,429,361 of record NC_056743.1, read on the forward strand.
GAACTATACCACGGCAACCTGTTACCCCCAACGGAACAATGGCAGGAAAGCATGGAGACTGAACAACAACAAACACTGGTGATGCAAGAGATGAGCCCAAACGAGCCATGTTTGGATCTATCAAATGAGAAACAAGGTACTGTTGATGAAAGTAATGTGGACTTTGGGGGTCGACCAAACTGTTTATACCTTAGTCACGAACACAGAAGGTGACTTTAAAATATTTAATTTTTCTGTTTTTTCTGTGAAACCTGAATTAGCTGCCTTGCTAGCTAGGGGCCTCACATTTGTGCCAACACAGAAAATGGATGTATGTAGGACCATTATTGATTTCAAAATGTACACTCGTAAGCTAAATCTTAGCTTACTTTTTGATGGTCCTTTTAATATCCCAGGTGAATTTAGGGTACCAAGCACATTTAATCCTCCCACTGCATCTAGTTATAGAAGTATTTGAAAAAATATGCAAACTGGATTTGAGGAATTTAGGGCTATTTGGTAGGAACACTGTGAAATCTAACATAACCCAGGATGAGTGGGACTTGTTAGAAGAGGTAAGAAATGGGGGTGTTTGAGTGATGAAAACGGATAAGGGGGGAGATTTGGTCTTTTTCGATGTATTTGATTATAATGACAGGACAAATATGATGTTGGCTGCAGACACCTATAAACAGGTGTCTTTGAACAAAGTTAATCAGGCCTATAGGCGTATTAAAATATATGTCAATGATTTATTCATCGAGAATCGTATTGACCTAGCGACTTGTAACTATTTTACTATGTCAACCCCAAAAATCCCGGTAATATTCAGGACACCCAAAATCCATAAAGATCTGGATAACCCCCCCATTGCGTCCTATTGTGGATGGGTGGAATTCTGTAACATGCCCTTTAGCCATATTTACAGATGGAATACTGAAGAAATATGTTGAAAAGGAGCCATATGTTTGTAAAGATTCCTGGACTTTTCTTGAAAGCATCAACAGGCTTGACTACCAAGCAGATTTCCACTTCACTACCATGGATGTGAAGGATCTATACGCAGTTATTCCTCGTGAAGTGGGAATCGAATGGGTCAGCGTGTTGTTGTCTAAGAGAGGAGCATTGCGGTCTGAAATAGCCTTAATACAGGAACTATTGGACATTATTTTATCTAATAATTACTTTTTATTCAATGGGGTCCATTACTTACAAACTAGTGGCATCGCTATGGGTTTACCAGTTGGAGCCAGTTTAGCTAATCTGGTAATGGCATATTGGGAGGACACATTTATTCATAGTGATGTTAACCCATATAGGGGGCAGATATTTTACTATACTAGATACCTGGACAATGTATTTATAATATTTGAAGGAAATCAGGTTGTGTTTGATGAATTTGTAAAATATTGCAATGATTCTACCTCTTTTCTTTCACGTATGCATTTAATAATGAAGTGATACCATTTTTGGATAGGGTTAAAGCATGTTATAAAGCAAAAATCCATCGTAAGGATACATACTGCAACTCACTACTACACTATACTAGTGCACATCTGAAACACCAAAAACAGTGGTGATAAAGGGCCAAATGGTCAGGGCTGCATATATGTGCACTTTTGAAACTGATTTTTTTTTAGCTGAGTGTGATTTTTAGTGCAGATGTTTCAAAAGAGGGGGTACCCTAATGGCTTGCTTTGCGAATTGGCCGATGAGGTTATCAATAAGAGGGCCACAGGGCATTTCAAAGCAATTCTTAGTTTTTAGATGGGGTGATAACCAGAATAGCGAACAAGGTCAAAATGTTGAAGAAATGAGTAACGAAGTAGGTAATTACCCTCACTCATTTATTACCGCCTTTTGCCCATATTCCTGGCTTATCAAACACGTGTTAAGGAAAAAATAGGAAATAATAAACACAGATGAGAGGTTAGAAAAGTTAGGGTCTGGCCCACAGATACTTTTTAGGAGAGCTAAAAACATCAAGGGCCTACTTGAAATTAAGCCAGTTATTTCAGCTAGGATGCCCGGAATGTACAAGTGTGAAACTTGTGCATATTGCAAGTATATGTGCACGGGCAACAAGTATAAAATAATGGGTGTTGACTATTCCAACAGGGCAAGACTGAATTGTAACTCTACTAGGGTAGTTTATGTAGCCCAGTACCAGTCTTGCAGTGGTTATTATATAGGTAAAACCGAGCATAAATTGAGAGAGAGAGTATATGAACACCTTTACAACATCCGAAAGGGGAAGATCGAAAATGCCCTGGCTAAGCATGTGAGGGATAACCCAGGGCATTCCTTTTTGTTTAGAGCTATTGATCAAATTGAATATGACATTGGGGGGGGTCCCTTAAGTGTAGAATTGGAGGTGCGGGAATTATATTGGCAAATAAGAACTAGAGCATACATAAAACCAGGTTTGAATTATGTGTGCTCTATAGCCAGTGTGTTAAAGATGAAAATTTTACAAAGATGACCATTTGTAACTTTGCACTTACACCATTCTCCACCCTCCCTTCTTATCCCCCTCTTATTTCTTATCTTGTGGTGCTTTGTTTCCATTGACAGATGTTCATCGTGCATACAGCTGCAGTCATAACAGATGGGTTCTCCTGCCGTCAGGCGGGTCCTCGGTCGGCCGAATTCCAAAGTCTAGGTCCGGCGTCGGTTGTCGTCGCCTCTTCCCTGACGTCAGTGCGACAGGGGTATAAAAGAACCAGCCGACGCCATTTTCTTCAGTCTTTCTTGCCGCGCGGTGCCCGAAGCAGAAGCAGTTCGCAAGTGCCGGTCGGCCAGCTCCTGAGATTACGAAAAATTTGGAAACCGAAATCTTCTAAAAGCTAAGTACCCCGTTGGGGAAACTTTTCTTGCCTCAGACCGATGTCAGACAAAGTTAATAATTGTATTTCTTGTGGGAAGCAAATACCGCATAAGGATTTCCATTCCCTCTGTATACCTTGTTTAGGCCCAGACCACGACGTCTCGGTCTGTCGCTTTTGTGCTACATTCAACAAACGCACTATTAAGCGTCGGGTGGAGTTCGCCCAGCATTTTTTTGGGAAAGCATTTAACTATACTATGTCGTCGGATACTCCGACTCCGGTTTTGTCTAAAAAACGCAAAGACAAGGACCGACACTCGAGGTCCGCAGCCTCTACCGACACCACGCCAAAGCCGACTACACGTGGTCCGGTTCTCAGCGAGGCACCTACGCAGCCCCTGATTACCGACGACACATCTTTGGCGGTGTCTCCTGTACCCGAGGTCGCAGGCTCCTCGGCCCACACCTCGACTACAGATACCGAAGCCGCTCTTGGCGTTGAAACACAGAATGTGGACAGGTCCACCTCCACTCAAGATGTCTTCAGACCTTCTTCTTCTTTCTCCATCAAGGCTTTCACCAAGTCTAAAGCAACCATGCCCCTAAGAGACCAGCTACACAGGGCCCATCTCCTGGCCCCATGCCTAAGAAACAAATGCTTAAAATGGCTGAGGATTTAATTACTCTAATCAGAGGTTCTCAGCCACCTCCGGACAAAAGGCCCAGAGTGGATGAAGATTCCCCCTCCTCTGATCAGGGTTCCATTATTTCAGAACACTCTGATGATCAGGAACAGTCTTACTCCCCTTTTGAAGACTCTGATGCAGAGGAGTCTATTCCTTCTGTATCCTCCCCTGAGGATTACTCATTTGGGGAAACTTTGCATACCTTAAGGGAACACTTCCACTGGGAAGGCCAGGATTATTCAGATTCCAAGAAAAGGCTCAGGGAATTTCTTTTGTTACCCCAGCACAGGCCTCTGGCTATACCTCCTGTCTTGGACATCCTAGATGATGTTTACTCGGAGGCCTGCCTTAACCCGGACTCTCTACCTCCAGCTCCAGTTAAGCCTGACAGGTACTACAGGGTTCCTGACTCACATCAATTTCTATACAAAAGCCATGCTGCTGACCTAGAAACCATCTCACAGGGGCCCAAGGGAGTTAAGGCCTCCATTGCCAAAAATCCATTGCCTTCTGAGAGAGATTCCAGATCCTTAGAAAGGTGGGGAAAAAAGGTATATACCTCGGCTACCTTATCCATGAGGGCCTTAAACTGTCAGTTTCATATGCTAAAATACCAACAGTTTCTGTTATCTCAATTGAAAAGTAAAATGTCACAACCTGAACACCCAGACTTGAAGGAGTTGCAGGATTTGATGCATAGTGCAGAACAAGTGGGTAAACATACCTTACAATGTGGTTTTGATGCTCTAGAGGCCTCATGTAGAGCTGCTGTTACAGGCTCAGTCATACGTAGGCATGCCTGGCTCAAGGAACAAGCCTTGCCTGATCATGTCAAAGCTAAATTACTAGACGTCCCTCTTCAAAAGGATGTACTATTTGGGGCAAATGCTGAGGAAGTATTACGGAAAATGGAGGAAAAGGCTAAATCAATGCAAACTGTGAAAGAATTTCTACAGGTTCAACCCCCACGTTTTAGCAGAAATTGGCCTTCCAAAAACTGGTCCTTTCCTGCCACAGACAGACCCCAAAGAGGCAGATACAGGCGCCCGAGGGGCAGAGGACAATCACAAGGATCGTACAGAGGCAGACAATGGCAAGCTCCTACACAAAGAGGTGGTGAGGACAACTCGCAATCTTTCAGAAAGCAAACCCAATGACTTTCCCCTTTGCATGCCAACCAGGTCTCAAATGGCAGCCCCCTTAGGAGGAAAGCTGGCACTATTCTCAAAAAATTGGCATGTTGTCACAAAGGACAAATGGATCCTGGACATTATAAACAGAGGCTACAAATTCCATTTTCATACCCTTCCAAAAATGAGAGGCATGCCAAACCTGCCACACAATCAAAGGGCAGAGGCACAAAATCAAATTTCAGATCTTATAAACATGAAAGCTATTCAAGAGGTACCTACACACGAACAAGGTCAAGGTTTTTATTCCAGGCTATTTCTGGTGCCAAGGAAGGGAAAAGATTGGAGACCTATTTTGGATCTTTCCATCCTAAACACATTCCTACTCGTACCAAAATTCAAGATGCTCACTCTACAGCTACTTCTTCCCATGCTGGGCAAGGAGTCTTGGCTGGTAACATTGGACCTCAAGGAGGCATACCTGCATGTCCCAATCAGACAAAATTGCAGAAGATACCTCAGATTTCTTGCAGGTTCAACCCATTATCAATTCTCTGCATTGCCCTTTGGCTTATCTACTGCGCCCAGAGTATTCACGAAATGCCTGGCATCAGTAATTGCCTACTGCAGACTTCAAGGGATACAAATATACCCTTATTTGGACGACTGCCTGATCCAAGCGGACAGCAAGCACATTCTTCTGAAACATCTGGCTTATGTAATAATGTTATTAAACTCTCTGGGATACACAGTCAACAAAGAGAAATCAGGAAGATAATTTTCCTGGTTGCCAGTTTGGACACAAACACCCAGATGGCCTACCTCACGCCAGAGAAGCAGAGGCAACTAATTCAATATTTCAGAACACTGGCAAATTGCACCAGGCTGACTGCAAGGAAAATCCTGCAGGCTCTGGGATTCATGGCATCTTGCATCTTACTAATCCCATGTGCAAAGCTGCATATGAGAAAACTACAATGGTACCTAAAAAACATATGGTCTCAACACAGCCACAGTTTGGAAACAATAATACCACTAATTCCATGTCTGCAAAAGTAATTTCTGTGGTGGGCTCAAGCATGTCAAACAAACACAGGTCTTCCATTCAGCAAGCCTCAAGCAAATCAAGTCATCACAACAGACGCCTCGGACTACGCCTGGGGGGCGCACATGACAGACCGGTGCATTCAGGGCAAATGGTCCCAAAAAGAAAAGCACCTTCACATCAATCAAAAAGAAATGCTAGCAGTAATAAATGCTATTATAGCTTTCAAGGACCTTCTACAACCAGGCCAACTATTGATAAGAATGGACAACACCACAGTTATGTAGTACATAAACAAGCAGGGAGGAACACATTCTTATCCCCTATGCAGACTGGCCATGTCACTTTGGAACATGGCCATGGACTTACAAATGGAACTACAAGCACAGTACTTGCCAGGCAAGGAAAACACGCTGGTAGACAACCTAAGCAGGAATATGACGGATCCACACGAATGGAAGTTGCATCCAAAAGTTTTTACAGAAATAATCCAAGAATGGGGAAGGCCAGACATAGATCTCTTTGCCTCCCACAAAAATCATCAATTGACAAAATTCTGCTCAAGGATCTTCCATCCAAAGGCCTGGAGAGTGGACGCTCTCTCTTTCAGTTGGACATCAATGACAGTTTATGCCTTCCCGCCTCTTCCTCTGCTGCCCAAAGTCCTATTGAAGACCAGAGCAGACAGACCAAAGATGATCCTCATTGCTTCAGACTGGCCAAGGCAACACTGGTACCCACTCCTGAGGAGCCTGACGCATTCCCCACCATGGACCCTGCCTCTAGTGCCTCTTCTTCTGACTCAGCACAACTTCAAAACTCTTCACAGTCAGCTAAAAACACTCAATCTAGCCGCATGGAAGATTCCTTAGCATCACAGCAGGCCCTACTCTCCAAGGAGGTGCAGGATGTCATTTTGGAGGCCAGAAGGCCATCAACTAGAAAAGCTTACTCCACAAAATGGAAACGTTTTTGTGTCTGGAATGAGAAAAAGGGCCAGAACCCTGGAAAACTGAATTTACCTCAAATACTACAATATTTGGCTGAACTGCTTAGCAGTGGACTTTAGTTCTCCTCCATCAAAATCCATGCCTCAGCCATTTCTGCAGAATACAGCACTGATCCACCTTTATTCTCTCACCCTCTATTAAGACAGTTCCTCAGAGGGGCTAAGAATTTAAGACCTCCAAGGAAACAACCAATACCTGCTTGGGATCTTAATTTCATTCTGGAAAAACTGACTTTGCCTCATTTTGAGCCAGCTGCCTCATTAGATTTGCAATATTTGTCCTGGAAAACAGCTTTCCTTCTAGCTATCACTTCAGCTCGTAGAGTTTCAGAGCTACAGGCTCTCATGGCTGTCCAGCCTTTTATCATCTTCCATCAGGACAGAGTTTCCTTACGAACCAACCCGTCCTTCATGCCTAAAGTGGTATCCAGGGTAGCTTTAAATCAGGCCATACATTTACCTACTTTTTATTCTAATCCTCAAAACAAAGGGAAGAGATTACTACATTCCTTGGACATCCACAGACAACTGCGTTATTATTTGGACAGAACAAAACCTTTCAGAAAATCAGAACAGCTCTTTGTGGCCTATGCGGTAGGAGCTCAAGGAAAGCCAATTTCCAAACAGACAATCTTAAAATGGATAGCCCACTGCATACCCTTTTGCTATTCCTTTCATGGAAAAACTGTACCTACAGGCATTAGAACTCATTCTGCCAGGGCCACAGCCACCTCTGCAGCCTTCCTCAGAGGAGTTCCTACCAAGGATATTTTGGAAGCAGCCACTTGGAGTTCTGTGCATACCTTCTCCAAGCACTACAACCTACCATTATACTCCAAATCTAGAGCAGGCTTTGCCACTGCAGTCTTGCAGGGCATTTTGGCCCCTCCTAGTTCTACCTAGTGCCTACCACCCCTTTCTTAGCTTTGGGATTCTACCCATCTGTTATGACTGCAGCTGTATGCACGATGAACATAGTACAGTTTTGTACCTACCATAAATGTAGATATTCGAGTGCTAATACAGCTGCAGTCCAGGTTTCCCTCCCTCCTTCCCCTCTAGGGGTATTCTTTTATGGTGTATTTGCTTGCAACTACTGTTTTTTGATTATATTGCATTGCATTATTACATATTTTTATGTATTGCCTTCCTTCTGGGGGCACCTGACATCTGGGGCAAGAAAAACTGAAGAAAATTGCGTCGGCTGGTTCTTTTATACCCCTGTCGCACTGACGTCAGGGAAGAGGCGACGACAACCGACACCGGACCTAGACTTTGGAATTCAGCCGACCGAGGACCCGCCTGACGGCAGGAGAACCCATCTGTTATGACTGCAGCTGTATTAGCACTCTAACATCTACATTTATGGTAGGTACAAAACTGTACTTTTTCATGCTTCAACATATAAATGATTTATGAATTTCTACTTAGGTAGTTTAGTGAATGTGTATTTAAGATGTATGCTTTAAGTGTTAACTTTTTAAAGATATAAGTGGCATTTTATTTATTGCTAAATATATGTGTATGTTTTTAAGAATTAATGGATGAGTATGCCATGTGACCTTTTAGGTGCGGTATTTAAACTAATTTGTCTTGCTTCACTTTTGTCTGAAGAAGTTGAGTGGAATAAAACTTGAAAGCACTAACCTTTTATACTTGAAAATCCAGTGTCTGCCTTTTTTTTGTTTGTTTTAAACAGTTAATACTGTCAGAGTTATTTCAATTCTATTATAACACAACTAGACAGACCCATGCACACTTAGTCCAAAAACGTCACTAAAGAGTGAAACATACTGTTCAGTTTATATACTCTTTTCAACCAATGCTATTTTTAATGTCCTTGTGACTTGTTCTTCTGGTTTCTGTTTGAGTCCTGAAAAAATTCATGGTTATTTCTAGCCTAGACACTTTCTTATGTCCTCTTTGGTGCTGTATCTGAAGACTTCACAAAAATTCTCTCCACGTCATCTTTGCATCACTTGAAGTGTCTATTTTATTTCATTTATTTCTGCATTTGCAAGCTCAAAGAAAGTCAACTTCCTTTTTTCTATAACAAGATGCCTTTACAGTAAGCCCAATAGCTATATGTTGTTAATATCTAAGCTGAACATTTACAAGAAATTAACAGTTCTTGCAAAGCAAGCCATGTTTTCTTTTACTGCACACACAGTATAATTTTGGGGAAACCATTTTAATTTATACAATCTCTATCACCAGCTATAACCTAAATAATTTTTTTTTTCTTAACTGACATCCATCCATCTAAAACCTCTTTTTCCCATTTTTGCACATGGTGTCAGGGTGACACTTCAACAGTGACAATCATCTAGAGCCAAGGTTTAAACCACAGGATGGCTAGCCCTGCTGCGGTACTTCTTCCATACCACACACTTGCACACATAGTCAATTTAGAGTGGCCAATCCATATACTACATGCCTTTTGGAATGTGGGAAGAAACCCACACAAACACAGGGAGGACATGCAGACTCCACACAGAAGGCACCCTAGCTGAGAACTGAACCAGGGAACCTCTTGTTGTGAGGCAACATTACTATATGTTGCACCACTGTGCCGTAGATTAATATTTTTTCCACTACTGATAATGGCCAATTAGCTGTGTACATCTTTATTGAATTAATTAAGATCTATGACTTGGTTGATTGCACTCTGCTTCTGAGCCATCCATCCATCCAGACTAGGTGTGGCTACAGGACCATTAACCTAGTGTTTAGTTTGGATACCAAACTGAAGTATTAGGATAATATTCAACTATTCACTCTTCTCTAGTGCTGACATCCCACAAAGCTCAGTTGAAAGATCCACCGTCTTCTCTCAGTTTATTAATAAAAGGATCTGAATACATTAAATGGCAAAACATAGTCATGTATATTGATAGCTTAGTTGTTGATCTAACACAATACATGAAATGCATTCAACCCACACACATTAAATGTCAACACTGCCAAAACATACATTGTGATATTTGGAACCCTCAACTGCTCCTAAATCCTGATGTTTGTATGAGAGGGAGTAACACTTTGCTGGATTTGATAATTTAACTTGACAGTCAATGTTGCATGGAGGAAGATGTTGGCAACATGAATGTCAGTGTATTCTTCCCTCACATAATGACTGGTGCTGTAGTTTTTATGTAACGTTAATCTGTTTGATGCATGTTAAATCAATGGCACTTTTATTTACTAGAATAAAAGGGGTAATGTGATTGGGTTATGCCTATCAACCGAACAACTTACATGCATTTGACTGTAAAATCCCACTTTGTTAAAGGAACTACTAAAGTAATATTTATTTTTATTTATCTTTTGTTGACCATGTTAATCTCACTAAACTAGAAGCCTTTTTTCATGGGAGGCCTAAGGTAGTATTTATACTATTTGGGGAAATGTGGTCCAGGCATCAGGGAACTACTCTTTTGAGGGGTGCACTGGGATCTTTTACAACCACCTGAGCTACCAATAACTCAAACAGATGGAGACTCAGTTTAATGTCTCATTTGAAGGATGGCACACTCAGAAGTGCAGCCATCCCTCTTATGCTCCAGTGCAGTGTCATCAATTTACATGGTGTGGGAATAGAACCCACAGCCTTCTGCACTAAATGTGAATGTACTACCTGTTACACCATTGACTAATAGTAGCAATGAAATGCATTTATGCAGATTCACTGTTTTAAACGGCAGACTAACAAGGTTTCCCTTGCCAAGAGCATTTTAATTTTGAAATCCTATTTTATACTAAATTTAAAAAATGTCATTTCATCACTGTCATTATAAAAGGTGATCACAGGATTTGAGGCCCAGTTTCACTTCTAATTTAGGAAACCTGATTCATTAATTTATTGAACAGACCTCAGCATAGTGTGTTAAATAGGCAGTGCGTGGCACATAAGTGCTACTGGATATACCTAGAGAAATAAAACATGTGGAAATTAGGATATTAGAAATCAGTCATGGGCTGTCATGTCCTAGTTGTTGGCTATAAGCAGTGCTATGCTGATATGCTTCTGTTTCATAGTTAGCAAGCTGTCATCCTATAGTCTGAAACGAAGAGCTGTTTCAGCTAGAGAACATGCCAAATGGCATGGTGCCTTCATACACGGCTAGAATTTAAAACTGGAAACAAGCAGTGAAAGGAAAACTTGAAACACTGAAATGTCTTACTCTGCAGATTAAATTAACTACATTTTTTGTGTATGCATTCTCCAAAGAATTACATTAATTCAATAAAATCCAAACTGTTACACTGTGGACACATCTTCACTTTAAAGACACAGTTTATAATAGCAGTTCTGGTAAAATATTGCTGCTATAGTCAGCTGCTATTTTTGAAGTGAGGGTACTCCTGTGTCCCTGAATTTACTAGCACCAGTTTGAATGTCTTTACCCAAGGAGACAGTGACCCTGCCCTCATCATGAAATATTTTACTTTTCTGTTTGATTCACTCCCTTGCTGTAACAGGAACTCATTCCATGGGCAGGAATGACGCTAAAGAAGGAAAGGAAATGTTTTAATTCGGTAAGAGATCATATTTTTAAAGGCTTAATCTTCTCAATACTAGATGTGGATACATTTAAGATGGATGTTTAATTGGACTGGCAAAATTAATAGCAACATTTAACTCTATGAAGGCTCACAGACATCATGCTAGGAATGAACCAAGAAGGCAGCCGTGAACTGAAGCTCTACCACTGGAAATGAATTACTTCACTATTACCAGTCTTATGGCAGCTGCCATTAAATACATTAACACGTGTATCGTAGTCAGAATTGCAGTATCTAAACTTTGTCAATTTCAGATGTGAATAAAATTTCACCTCATCATAGAGTATGTAGAAAATGACAGCTGGGCACACAACAGACCTTAGCTGCAAACAGAAGTGCATCAGCATCCCTGGGTTTTAATGATCATAGAGAATGTGGGAGAAATAGACTGTCCTGCAGCTCACCACAAGAAAATATGGAAAGAAGTATCAAGGCTGCCTTCATTAAATCAGTATTGTTTATAGTTTTTCTTTAGATTTATCATGCTGATTATACAAATATCTTTTATGTATGGATTTTTGGCTAATGTCATAGACTGCATTAAACCATGCGTAATACATTTTTATTGCCCCAACCTATTATTTTCCCAGCTGTATGTTCTCATTCTTCCCAAATCTGCCCCATGCCTTTTGTCCCCTATATTAATGAGCTATTGAACTTGTTCTCTACTTATTTTCATGTCTTTAGCACCTTTAATCCTTTGTTTCTTAATTTGTACATACTGATTATCCTTTGCAATGTTTAAATATTCAAACTTTTTATATCTTTTTTTCAACTCTCTTCTCTCCCTTTTCTATTTTTGATGCATTCCTTTTTTAGGCTTCCTGCTAGTGTTAGCATTTTATTTCATTTCATTTTTTTCCAGATTGCTTTGGTTTCTGTCGGTTCCTAGCTGACTAGTTCCCATCTGTTTTCTAGCTTTATTTTCCAGATTCTCTTCCATTCTTGTATTGTCTTCCCTCACAACACCATAGCCCTATTGTTTTCCCATGTCATGTTTATGATCCCTGCTTTTTCTTTGCCACATCTCCAACATTCCTCATCAGGTTTTCTCTCCTGGGTTGTAGTATCATCATTGAATTATTATGCTCTGTAGGTCATACTTGTGATGCAGGAGCTTTAATGGCTGCCTCAGTTGGCTAGTCGCTTCGCAGTCAACAAGTCTTTCCCACCTTTTCACTTCCCCCATTGTCTTAATGCTCTCTAGTTCTCTTTTGTCTTCCATGTTTTCTAGATTGCTGTATCTCATCTACCCCCCCATCTGTTTCCTTTCCAACTTCCCAGTTCTGTATTAGTTGCACCTTCCTTGGGATGATATCTTTTAGTTCCTCTGTGATGTTTTTATCTGTCTTGCACAATACCCATTTGAGTGCCCTTTTCATAATCCACCACATTTCTTCCTCTTTCTCATTTTCTTCACATTCTGTATTTCGTTGCAGATCTCTGCTTCCTGATTCTGTCAGTAGTAGAACTTGTTTTAGTTTACTGATCCACTTACCCTTCAGTATTTTATTTTCCTTGTCCCATCTTGAGACATCCTATTATACCCTGCCCTATATTCTTCCCGCCTATCCACTTTGCCACATTTTTTCCTAATTTCTTTTCAAAATTTTCTAGGTTTTTCTCTTGTCCACCACAGGCCTTATATTCACTAGCTTTCTTTCTCCCTAACTCCCTCCTCTTAATTTTTTTATCTCAAGTCTGGAGTTCCCTTGCTTTCAGTCATTGTTGGAGATTATATGCCAGGGAATATCTTCTGAACAGTGGTGCTCTATCCTCTTTCCTTTTTTATTTTATTTTACTGGCGGATAAAGGAACTGAAACACAGCTGACGATTTCAAGATGCAACCTAGTTGCAATAAAATACAATTGTACATAATCATGGGTTTTCCTGTGTCTCTGGACAAAATAGAATGCATTTCTTTTGAATGTCTAAAAAGATCTTTTAAGTCTAACTGCTCGTATAGTCCTCAATGCATAATCTCACTTCTACAGTGATCTTCATTCTTAATATGTTTCCCATTACTAGACATCCTATTTCCTTCTACCTGTGTAACTCTACCTTGACATTTTGTTTAGCACTTTTCTTGTTGTCTTCCTTTGTTTCCAAGAGCTCCAACCCTAGGTATTTAGCTCCGTTTGTGTCTGTGTGTGTGTGTCTGTGTGTGTGTGTGTGTGTGTGTGTGTGTGTGTGTGTGTGTGTGTGTGTGTGTGTGTCTGTGTGTGTGTCTGTGTGTGTGTGTCTGTGTGTGTGTGTCTGTGTGTGTGTGTGTCTGTGTGTGTCTGTGTGTGTTCTGTCTCCTTGAATGTGGTTCTCCTTGAGTCCCATTATTGGCTTTCCCACTCCCCCTTCAATTATGTCCTTGCCAAGTGCTCAAGTTTCTTCTGAAATCCCCCATTTTTATTTTGTGTTTTCTTTTGAGTCCACTGGTTTCTACTTCTCCTAACAGAACTCTTTTGTTATTTATCATCCTTCCTTTCCTTTAAGTTTATTTTTATATTCTTCTCTTTCTTGGTCATAATCTTCCCCACTCTCCCATCCAAATCCACAAGTATTCCCCATCACCGTTTCTGCATAACTGTATCTGGTTTCCCACAGCTATATATAGCATCTGATTTCTCTTCATCCTCCTCTTCCTTCCAAGTTTCTGTCTTATCCTTCACACATTTTTTCTCTCTATACACTGTAGCCTGTTTTCTCCTCCTTTTCTTTTTGACAGCTTTTCTGATGGCCCTGATTCTTGTATAAACAAGCACTTTACTGTCACTGTTATCCTGTCTGTTCTTTCTAGTCTTCCATTATCCGTCTCTGGTACCTTCACTGAGTTTTGCGTTCCTATCTTCCAATCTCCATTTAGTTTCATTCCATCTACACTGCAGTGTCGTCCCATCTCTGCTTCCTCCATCCAATGTTACAAATACCAGAGTGGTCTCATGTTGTTCTTTCGCTGATTTTCTACTGCTTTCACTAGTATCTTAACATTTTCTCTAATTAGAAGCATGTCCAGCCTGCTTCCCTAGTCCCAGTACCTAGTCTATCTAGCTCTCTTTATATATATAGGTTGTGGGCAGTTGGCGAAATGAACAGCTACATTGATATCCGTTTGGTCGACACAATTTTCCCCAGATTGTGTAATCTGTGTGAGGTTTTAATTGTAAGGGAGCAGATTTTTTTTTTTCTTTTTTTTCTTTTGCTGTTCACAGGTTTACAGGATCAGACTAGATATTCCCTTTCCTTTATCCTACTGACTCTTCTTCTTTCTGGATTAAAGCTCCACAAGGAAGAGCATTTTTATCATTTTTTGACTGGCTGTTATTTTCTTTTATTGATTTATTTATTTTTGAAACACGTTTATATACGTATTTTCACATTGGGTTATTGCACTGCTGAGCTTCAGACTTCAGCTGTGAAACCACAGACATACCACTCCAAGACCTGAATGCTAAACTTCCCCAGAGATGCATCTAGCAACCTGCCTAATACCTAAACACACCAAATCCTAGCGCAAATGAAAAATGAGTAAATAAATAAACTTATCTAATAAAAGTAAGGCTTTGTTAATTAAAACAAATTAAAATTAAACCTAATATCTTTTATGAATGAGGATATTTATGTAATGCAGATGGCATTTGTAACCGCGATGCACAGTTGTACAGGGCTGTTACATGACAATAACTTCATACCACGGTCCTTCACAATTCATAAATGTCCGTAAATACAGAGTCCTGCATACAGTACTGCATACACTGTAGCTGTACAGTTGATATGGAAATGAAGTCCCCCTACCAGCTTCTGATTTGCAAACACATGAATTGAGTAATGCATGGTGTACCAGAGACTGGAAGAGGGAGGTTGGAAGTGCAGACTAACTGTTCCAAAAATAGAATGCACATTCCTAAAATCTCCAGGAAACTGATGATATGTTCAGAAACTCATTAGCAAAATAGAAATGAAAAATGCACTGTGGTCTGTCATTATTGAGAGCTACAGTGCTGACGCTGAATTACAGCAACATAGCAGGCCTACCAAGCCCTATTTGTCCTCCAGTACAGTGATATAACACATCCTGTCCACTGGTCCTTATGTACAGTGATACAATACATACTGTTCACTGGTCCTCGTGTACAGTGATACAACACATCCTGTCCACTGGTCCTCATGTACAGTGATAAAACACATCCTGTCCACTGGTCCTCATGTACAGTGATACAACACATCCTGTCCACTGGTCCTCATGTACAGTGATACAACACATCCTGTCCACTGGTCCTCATGTACAGTGATACAACACATCCTGTCAACTGGTCCTCATGTACAGTGATACAACACATCCTGTCCACTGGTCTTCGTGTACAGTGATACAACACATCCTGTCCACTGGTCTTCGTGTACAGTGATGCAACACATCCTGTCCACTGGTCCTCGTGTACAGTGATACAACACATCCTGTCCACTGGTCCTCATGTACAGTGATACAACACATCCTGTCCACTGGTCCTCATGTACAGAGATACAACACATTTATCCTAGCTACTTGTAGTTATTATTCATCGTATTATATTTAACAATTACTGCGCATACACAGTCCCACATAACCCTGAAAGACATTGCATACATTGAGCTCTGTAACTCATCCTTGCCTGTAGTAGATACAGTGGGTCTATATTAAATCATCGAACACTTAGAAAAGCGAACTATGATTTATCGACCCCATGTAAGTGTAAACTTACAAACTTGAACGCTTAGAACAGCGATTTTTTTCTAAGGGAAAAAAATCGCTGTTCTAAAAAAAAAAAAAAAAAACACAAAAGGCATAACATAAAATGGGGGACTTTACCCCCCACACCCCCCTACTTAAATATACCAACTCCGAGATCACACTACAGTGACGGAAATGGCAAAGTAATGGATGCGGCCAAATGATTTCTTTCCCAGGGAAAGAATTCGCTTATATGCCACTTCGTCATTTTGCCTTTTCATCTTCTCAAATTCGACCAAGACGCATTCGAAAGAATGCTCCTTCGGTTATCTAATAGGACCCCGATACAGTTGTGGGTCATGTTGTGCCCTGGCTGATAGGTTTTTATGAATCACAATAGTCATGAACAAGTAGACGTTACAATGTGCACAGTCTTTCAGAACAAGCTGAGCTGATAGTTAAAACTGCAAAACCTGATCTGAAAAGTAGGTTGTGTTTTATTTAATCCTTACCTCTTTTCATGAAGAGGATATGTAAATAAAAATATTTCCTCTTTTTTTCTTTTGCACATCTTATTAGTTCAATCAGAGGGTATCTTTTTCTTGCATTTGTATGCTATAAGCATAATTTTATGGATGCAGAAGTTAGTAATATTATAGAACTCATTAATAGTATCCTGAGCAGACTTTCTTGGTCAATGAAGATTATATCTTTGTTTGCTTTCATAATTATGTTATAAGTGTCTCACTTATGGCATTGCAGCTTCCAGCTGTAACATCTAGGAAGGGTGGTTCATTTGTTTGATTTCATACCTGTATTAAAGATGAGGATATTAATATCCCAGCTACAGTGGAAATAACATCTAAGGTATTATTGTGCCTATTTGGAATGCATACTGTTTATTTCAAACCAAGTTAGCAAACCTGGCCAGTTGAATATTTTAGAATATTTAATCCCAGTATGTTTAACCACATTCTGAAATCCTGGACTGGAGTACACTTAAGCCCTTCCACTGGATGATCCCCTGCTCTACTTTAATAGATCTTTTCTTAGCATATTAGAAAGTGTAGCCCCAACCAGAATGAAAAGAACAAAAGCAAATCATGCCCCTTGGCGTACTAAAAGCTACTAAAGTACTTATTAACAATAGGGACAAACAATGGAAACTCTGCTGAATTCTAACAATATATCTGACCTTTAACTGTATAAACAGCTTCATAATCAAGCTAAAAAACTTATTTCTAAAAACAAACAACAATTCTTCCAGAACCAACAACTACAGAGAAAAAAACAACCCCAAGATAATTTGGTCCTCTGTCAATAATCTCTTGATCCACCAACACAAAACCTAATCCCTGCCCATACCCCGACATGCCCTCTAAACAAATAGCTAGTATCTTACTTTATTGACACCGTTGCCAGTATCACATCAACTTTTTCTCTACCTCTCCCCAATAATATCTTTACTCCACCTCCTCCAATGCAGCATACTCCTCCTCAGAGCCTTTCCAACATTCCTGATTTGTCAGTCCACCCTTATCCATCTATTAATACTCCCCCTCCTAACTTCACCCAACTGTCCCCTCAGCCCCTCTTTAATCCTTCTCCTGTCCCTACTTCCTATATAAAAAAACTCCTTCAGAAACTAAAACCCTGCTCTAATTCCACTGACAAATTCACAGCCAAGTTATTAAAACTCTCAACTGACTCCTTGGCCTACCCTATTAGCATACTGATAAACAGAACTATCCTAGAATCTCACATCCCTTGCCTCTGGAAAAAAGCAGTAATTCTACCATTTCATGAAGGAGGCTCTTCAACTCACATCTCAAATTTCCATCCCATTGCTATTCAGTCCCCTATCTCAAAAATTCTAGAAAAATGTGTCTAAAAATAACTCTTCGATTTACTTCTGAAGAACAAACTTATCTCCCCCTCTCAGCATGGCTTCCATCCGGGACATTGTACATCTTTACTGCACTAATATCCTTCTAAGATAAAATCAGCACAGCTCATGAAACTGGAAAGATAGTATTAGCAATATTCTTGGATCTTCCAAAGGCATTCGATACCATTCCCCACCCTATCCTTCTTTCCCAGCTCCACAGTATAGGCCTCTCTCCACAATCACTTACCTCATTTAAAAGCTACCTTTCTAACAGGGAGCAGGCTGTAAAATGGCAGAACTCTATTTCTCCCTACATCCATAACCCTACAGGTGTCCCCCAAGGCTCAGTATTAGGCCCAATAATGTTTAACATTTTCATCAATAATCTCCACCAAGCTATCCAGCAGGGTTCCGTAATCCAATACACAGACGATTCCACTATAGTCTGCTCAGCTCTCAACCCAGATATATTAAAACAACTTACTCAAGCCACATTCTCTACTGTGGAAACTTGGCTCCACAATAACCCTCTCTCTTTAAACCCCAAAAAGACCAAACTTATGATCTTTACTCCCAAGAGGAATTCTCCTGTTAATAAAGCCAACTTAAAACTATTCTCCCTTAACGTCACCAAAATCAAGTTAGTGACATCTAATAAATTGTTAGGTGTTATAATTGATGACAACCTTAAATTTGATCTTCACATATAAAACAACATTAGTAAGACCCACAAAAAACTCGGGCTTCTCTATAGATATAGTAAGTTTCTCTCCCACCTTTCCAAACAAACCGTAGCTCTATCTCATCTTTTACCTTCTGTAACTTAAGGTGCTCCCTTACTAACTAATCTATAATCTTTGCTGAAAACAAAATTAGAAACTTGCTACAACAAGATCTCTAAATTCGCCACTAGTAGCCGCCACTCTACCCGCCATTGTACTGCCCTAGAATGACTTCATTGGCTGGAATTCTCCCCACCACCTACTTCTTCTTCAACTCCCTACGACTCATAAATTGATTTATAAACCTCAAGACTGCCCTGCACTCAGCTCTTTATTCACCCTCTATAATCCTGTCAGGGCTCTTTGTTCTGAACACCAATATCTTGTACAAATTCATAAACCCAAGCTACCTGCAAGTCAACTACTGTACTCCTGGAACATTGCTAAACTATGGAACAATCTATCACCATCTATCCGCTTACAGCAAAGTCACTGCGCTACACAACCATCTTTTCTCCCAATGGATATGCGACTGTTTCTCTACCCACTCAGCCATTACTTAATCTTCCAAATTTAACCATAATACTTTAACCCTAGCTTTTGCTTAAAATCTTTCAGTTTCCTCTTATAAACTGTATTTGCTCTATTTTTCCTCTTAATTTCATTGCCCCTTATTTCTCTCTTCCACACTTCCCTTCTTGTTCTCACCTGCCTTCCTTTCCACTCCTTCTCCCTCACTCTCTCTCCCGCTTCCCTCCTATCCCTTATTAATCCTTAACACATTGCTGCTTTCCTTTCAACCAAATAGTGTTTACATCTAGTCACTCTTAAAGTCCTACCACTCTACTTTCTCTTCTTGTACTCATCAAATAAATCACGATTTTTATTGCTTTGCTTAGCACTATGCTCTGTTATCACTGTACCCATGCACTAGAAACATGCTCATTCCCCTATGCCAACACGTTTGTAGCAGATTTATTGCATTCCATGTAAATTCTGTAAATTCCTTTTCCTTATTGTATGTAAATTCCTTCACAAAAACATTGTGTACATCTTTTGAAGATTCTGAACGTTAATGTCAGCTTGTGTTACCCATTTTTGTAATTGCTATGTCAATCTTGTGGTAGATGTTTTGTTTATTTTTTCTTGTGGTTGCTAATTGGAGCTTTTCTCCCCGACCTGCACTGAAAATAGTCTCATCTTGGACGAGTGTAATTTCCCGGTAAACAAATACCAATAAATGAAATAATTTACCTTCCATAGAAGAATTATATCCAGCCACATTTTATAGATAAAATCCCCAATAAAGAGTGCATTTGAATTGATTTTTATCGTAGAGTTCAGTCAGGAAATCCTAATGTTCTTTTATTTTTGTAATATGGAAGTATGTAGATTTTATATGGTTCTAGACTTAGGATTAAAGTCTTACTTAGTATATCAGCTTGTGCTCAAGTTTACTGTACTTATTCTGCTGTTAATTAGGTACAGTTTCTGAGAAGGAAAATAAAGATAAAGATGAGCAAAGCACGACAGTGCAGTTAGAGTGGTATTTGTTTGGTACGTAGACTGGTAATAAATACATATCCTGTATATGCATGATTGTCTGTCTCTCTCTCTTTCTCTATATATATATATATATATATATATATATATATATATATATATATGTCTGTGTGTGTGTGTGTGTGTGTGGGCGTGTGTGGGTGTGTCTATATATGTGCGTGTGTGTATGTCTCATATATATATATAT
>NC_056743.1:456752159-456857159 GCF_019279795.1 Protopterus annectens
GAGTGCTCTGCAAAGGTGTATGCTGATATATCTTATTAAATGATACAGGCTCTTCTTTTCTTTGTATCCTTAGATAAAATGTTGCACTTTTACATTGCTCTAGCATTATCTCCTAATTTTTGTTGCATTCCTACACTACTAGTCAATCTGGAAGTTACGGTCTCACCGTTTTCTAAGTCAGGCAGAGGTATATCTGCACATGTTTATTACATATACTAATAGAGTGGCCTGTCAAAAGGACCACATACCTCTCATTGCTTCCACAAACATTTGAAGTGGATAAATTCTTTCCCTGTTATCATGCCATGTGCTACATTAGGTACTATAGAAACAGGAGAAATCACCTTCCCAAATACAGTTTGTATTTTCTAGCTGAGGAATCAGATACTGCTGCTTTTCTCCATGAAGAAAATGACTTCTGTGACATTATGTTTTACATTTCCTTTACTAAAATACTAACGTGTAGACTAGCAACATGTCTCATTTGTTTGTTTGTGTCTTTCGGCTTTTCCCGGTTAGGGGTCGCCACAGCTGAACTCCGGTCCGCAACATGTCTCTTATGTAATAAAGCAAAATGAAGTGCTAAGAACTTTTCTTCTTAATTATTTTAATGTTTCCCACATGCTCTTGTATCTTTGTCTTAAAATTCCTTACCAGTTTTACCTACACATTGAAGGGGACAGCAGTACATCAGGACATAAACTAAAAGGAGTGTATTACAGTCAAACCAACCAATGGAATCACATTTTATCCGATTTATTTTACCAGATGCCTTTGTTTCATATTTAAATATCAAAACTATGAAAAAATATTACAAATATGAAAAGTACATATGCATTTGTCTATGTATTTTCCTTGAAGACCAAGTGTCATGGTGCTTAGAGATAATTTTTTAAGTTATAATTCAGGCCTTCAGAACCTGACAGTGCAGTTTACAAAAATGGTTAATGCGGGAGGTTGGTATAATGGTTAAGGTGTTTACCTTACAGATACAAGGTGCAGGGTTTGATTCTCAAATGGGGTAATTGGCTAGGGTTAAAATGGCCCACAAGGGCAGTCAGCCTAGTACTAATCTATGTGTTTCAATTCTGCATACTTCTTTAATGCTATTGTTAAACAGTTTTCAATGAGGTAGGACAATGTTGTTTACAAACCTATACTGTTTTACTGGAAGCATAGTAATACAATATTTGATAATAAAACTTTGTACCAAAGGGATCCCTTTACAGCCCCCCCCCAAAAAAAATCTTGCATAGGAACATCAACTTTTCACATCACCATAGAATGCAATTATAGACTCTAGCATGAAACCTCCTCTCCTTACAGCTCTGTACTCTATGATCCCCAGTCATGCTCACTTAACCTCAGTTTTTTGTGTAATTCATATACTATGAGTGTGCCACACACACTTCCTGGTTTCCAATATTTGCAGGCCACAGTGAGACTTCTGTGCTCTGATTTGCAGCATTTTCAAGCAGCATACTTTGACGTGATTCCTAGTTAGATTCTGTCAAGCTTTCACAGTCATGGGTCATTAACAGTTTAGGAAGCAGTAGAATCCAGTGAAATGAGGCCACTTCATTAGCGCTATATCATCATCTTTCGGCTGTTCCCATTAGGGATCCCTTTACAGCCCCCCCCAAAAAAAATCTTGCATAGGAACATCAACTTTTCACATCACCATAGAATGCAATTATAGACTCTAGCATGAAACCTCCTCTCCTTACAGCTCTGTACTCTATGATCCCCAGTCATGCTCACTTAACCTCAGTTTTTTGTGTAATTCATATACTATGAGTGTGCCACCCACACTTCCTGGTTTCCAATATTTGCAGGCCACAGTGAGACTTCTGTGCTCTGATTTGCAGCATTTTCAAGCAGCATACTTTGACGTGACTCCTAGTTAGATTCTGTCAAGCTTTCACAGTCATGGGTCATTAACAGTTTAGGAAGCAGTAGAATCCAGTGAAATGAGGCCACTTCATTAGCGCTACATCATCTTTCGGCTGTTCCCGTTAGGGGTCGCCACAGCGGCTCTTCTGTTTCTATTTCTTCCTGTCCTCTGCATCATGCTCTTTCACACCAACCGCCTGCATGTCCTCTCTCACCGCATCCATAAACCTTATCTTAGGCCTTCCTCTTTTCCTCTTACCTGTCAGCTCCATCCATAGCATCCTTTTCCCAATATACCCAGTATCCCTCCTCAGCACATGTCCAAACCAACGCATTCTCGCCACTCTTGCTTTGTCTCCAAACTGGCCAACCTGAGCTGACCCTCTAATATACTGATTCCTAATCCTGTCCATCCTAGTCACACCCAGTGCAAATCTTAACATCTTTAACTCTGCCACATCCAGCTCTGACTCCTGCCTTTTCGTCAATGCCACCGTCTCCAACCCATATAACATAGCTGGTCTCACTACCCTCTTGTAGACCTTCCCTTTCACTCTTACTGGTACCCGTCTGTCACAAATCACTCCTGACACTCTTCTCCACCCATTCCACCCTGCCTGTACTCTCTTCCGCACTCACCATTAGTGCTACATCATCACTATTATTTAAGTGACAGATGGATGGAGTAAAGTACAACAGTTGTCAGGTGCCTGCTTTAATAGCAGCTCAGTAGGCAATATCAAAACATTCAGACAAATTATGTCAGTGAAATGCAGTCATTTGAGCAGTAAATTCACTGAATATTTTTACAAGTCTAAATTAAAAAAAAGACATATCCCAGTGCTGTCTGCACTAATATGGTCTTTGCATTATGAATAAAAACACTCTCCTTGGCTGTGATATCAAAGGAATTTGTGCAAACGGCACCTCTTCAAGTCATTCTATCAGGTCCCATGTAGCACCGAATGGTAATGGCTGGGAGCTAAACAAAAATATTGTCTTACTTTCCCAGCAAGCCTACAACTGCCTGTGCCACAACCAAACCTGTTAACTGGAAATGCAAGGAATGCGGGAGGGCAGATAAACTGGCTGTAGAAATTATTAAGGAATTTAGCTGTGATTGTATGGGCGGTGACATGTGAAAACTGAAATAAAAGGGTGTTTTTTCACTGCTTAAGACTGGGATTGCAAGGTTTGATAAATGCCGGTGAGGGCTGGGATTTTCTGCAGGGATTGCAAAGTTTAATAAATGCCGGTGAGGGCTGGGATTTTCTGCAGGACCATTTGGATGCTGGCTAGTGATATGCATATATTGTATAGGTATATTTGAGTATCTGATTATGGTCAAAGGGTACACCCTACTCAATCTATGAGTCTAGCACCCCAGGATAGTAAGGCAGTTCTAAACCTAGTAAGAGAGAGGGCTTTCTGTTACATAACTCAGAAATCTGACCCCTTGCTCAGCCGCTATAGTTTAACAGTAAAGGGGTTCATGTATTTGTCATCACAAATATGCACTGTATGCACATTTTAAACACACAAATAGACAGAATATTGTATATTAACAACACAGAATGTATTGTACATGCAAGGAAAAGTATATACTAGTACTAATTAATGAATTCAAAAGCTAATATGCTCATACTATTAGAAACTAGGTAGAGCAGAATGTTAAAACAAGTATTTTTTATATTTGTTTAAGGTATAAACCCAGTAGATGCAGCTACTTTTATAAGGCGAACCATAAGAACATTGTCTTGTCAACTGACTTGCTTAGGGTTATACAGCAGACATTTAATCCGAAAGAGAAAATCAAACCCAGGATTGCAGGGGATACCTTTTATCTGTCCATAATTTTTAGTAGCTACCCAGTTTTGGCTCACATTCCTTCTAAAGCTAGACATTTTTGAAAAAAAAAGTTATAAGCTACATTCATTAAATAGTGATAATCATTAAAGATTTATTGTACTTAAAAAAATACGTGCAGCCTCTTTTTCTATCAACTTTTTAAGTTAAAAGTACCAGTATTTAAAAAGGGTTCCTAATTTGGGGGCTTATTTCCCTCACTATATTTTGCTTTTGCCTCTTTCTGGAGGTCGCATTGAGAACTATGCCACACAATGAAGCCTAGTGTTGTTTTACATCCTTAATCCTCTGTACTATACCGTCAAACATGGGATTTGCATTAGCAAAGAACCAAAAAATAAGACCAGGGCTGAAAAATACACTGAAGTTAATGTTTAAATATGAATGCAGTAAAGAAAAAGCAAATCTAATTGTACTCAGCTCCCAAGAGGGTTGATTTGGGAAATCTCAAAATGAAACTAATGTCAGTGACTTGGAAATATTAAATCCTGGTTAGAGCATTCATATTTTCTGAATATTAAAAGAAAAAGAGCAAATAAGGCAAACGGTGATCAAGGAGTTGGAAACAGTATTTCTTTTGAAATTTGATGGTTAAATACTGAACAGGGGAAATAGATGCGAGTCTCCAAGTGCAAGCATACATGAATTATATTAAGTGAAAAATCCTGCAGGTACTGAATTTTAATTAGCTTCACTGATTCATAAGTTTCCCTTCAAATATTTTTAAGCTTCAATTTTTTAGACTGTCACTGCTTAACAACCCTTTATCAAACCAGCAGCTGTCATCATTTAATCGGTGGCTGAAATGTGTTTATTCGCCTCTGGTGCACAATGACAGGGCCCTGGCAGAAAAAGATGGTTTAGAAGAGATTTGATCATTTTTCATGCTGGAGTCATGAGGTGAGGTGTGTGGACAATTTAACTGGTATTGTTCTACAGATAGAAGTGCTGAGCAATTTCAAAGCATTACAATTTGCTCCTGATGTGACACTGTCAACGATGAAAATGATTGCGGGGAAAATCTAGGTTACAGAAGACTACAAGATTGTAAAGCATTATAAAAATCTTACCAGCAAATGCCAAACTGTGCTGACCTCTGTTTAAGATTTTCCATCATTACCACATTGCACAACTGGCTTTTAAACATACCAGGATGAGGGCCGGTTGCACAATCCTCTGAATAGTTGATAAGTCTAAAGCGAAACATTTCCACATAGTATGTGAAAGTAGTAACATTAAATGGGTTATAAAGACCATAGTGATTAATCTTACAGCCAGGCAAGAATATTTAGACATTTCTGAAAACCAAATTACCTCTATCTGACAGCATTACAGAAAACGTCTTTGGAAGAAGCCATAAGTCAACAACAACGTGGGCATTCCTATACATGCTCAAGGTGAAATGCCTCAAGTGTCAGTAGCCCGCAGGAAATAAAAACGTTAAGCAGCATAAGTCTGAATGCGGTTTCTGATACAAAATCATTACCATGCACTGTTAGAAAATGCACTGGCAATGATTTCATTTTTAGGGAGATTTCTCCCTTCCTCAAGTTGGTGCGACCATGGAGTTGGTATATTTATGTTTGGGATGTGGATAACTTGCCCCCGACATCGATAGTGCATGAGGCAACAAGAATAAAGCAGTTTTTCATTCTTTTGCAATGCTGACTTTCAGGATGTCAGCATTTGATAGTAGAACTCACAACTGATTACTGAAAGAGAGAAGCAAAACAAATGGGCTAAAGAAAAAAAAATTAAAATACAAGAGAAAGAAAATATGAAGCAAGCCTAATGCATTTTGGGCCCACCATGACTCTCTACCAAATCCATTTGATAAAATGTTATGGTTCATTTTAGATAAATTGGGAAATTTTAATTAAAATGTTTTTTTGTTACAGAAATGTGGGTATTCAAGAACTTGTTTCTCAATGAATAGCTATTAATTCTCAGTTTTGTCATTGTTTTTGTATAACCAACATTTCTTTAGGTTACTGAAAGGTTATGGCATAGTAGTGAAAACTGAATACTGTAAATAGTTAAAGAATATTTAATAGAATGGATAACATACTGCTTTGTGGTATATGCTGATGTTTATCATAATTAAGAGTGTAATAATAGCATTCCTGTTACATTTTCCTGAAATAAAACTTACTGACACTGCAGCCAAATGCAAAAAAATCATCAAAACTGTAATGCACTAAATGTGCTAAAACAATACATTTTTTTTCAGGTCGTCAGCCCCCTTCTCACTGTCATGTGCAGGGCATTTTCCAACTGCAGCAACAAGACAAAATCATGCGACAAAGCCATCTCTGCTGGTGCACAAACAATGATTTCCTATTTTGCGTCATGATCTGGGAGATCCACACTGGAGAGCTGAACTTGACAAGTTCAAAGTCCTTGTTCACTTGACACAACAAAAGGTATTGCAATGCGTTGTCTCCACTTACTGAATGCTTTGTTATATGTTTTACCTAGCAGTATTGCTAACACATACTGATACAGGCATTTATAATCATATTCTTTGATGCCATAGAAGATGCAGAAAGGATATAACCTCTTGAAATGAAAAGGTCTTGTATAGTAGGACAAGGTGAGTTATAGTAGGCAATAGGCAACTGTGTGCCAAACACCCTAAGTTTAAATTCTATCAACTCTACCTTTGCACACTGTCAAAGTCAGTGAATAAACAGGATAGAAAGTCAACTTTGCAAGCTTTGAAGATAAAGAAAGTGTTTTCTCTTCCACATCAAGTACTTGAATTTACTTCTAACATTACAGTGGAGCATTAAGGGAAGACCACAGGCCAGTTTGGACAGTAGAATTTCCTTGCTGTTCTAGAAATCTTGGAGGAAAAAGGAGGAGATGTTATTGGCCCAGAACAGGATTTACCTCTGCTGTATAATGTTTCAGATACAGGGTATATCACTGATCCTGTTTTCAGAGAGGCAGATTAAATAAAAATAATTGAGAAGATGTAGTGAATAAACGAGATCTGCTGCTACTGGTTATAAAGGATTAGTAACTTATATGATTACATCATAG
Source organism: Protopterus annectens (assembly GCF_019279795.1). Taxonomy (NCBI): domain Eukaryota; kingdom Metazoa; phylum Chordata; order Ceratodontiformes; family Protopteridae; genus Protopterus; species Protopterus annectens. Next base: position 456,758,964 of record NC_056743.1, read on the forward strand.
TTATATGATGGGAATTTGCAGAAAGATATCCATTTACAAAATGATTGCAAGTCATAAAGACATAGAAAATAAATATGAATTGTGGTTTTCATGCAAGTATAGGTTTCATTTTCCCCCTTATTCTTTTCTTCAGGAAGGGAGGTCCTTCCCATGACCAGGCAGTCTAACTGGTTTACCTTCATATCATCGATCCTACTATGGGCGAAACCGCTTCTGTGAAACCCGAAGTGCGAACGTCTCCGAAGTCAAATTCCACATAACCGAACAGCAAAACCTCGCCCCCTTTTTGACCCATGGTAGCACTGGTGTGGAGGTGTGGCATGGCTGGAAATGTCAAATTCAACATTATTTCGATATTTCGAACATTTTGCGGTTTCGCCGAAATGGTTCGCTTAAGTGGCTGGTCGATCACGTGTGATCGACGATATGAAAGTAAACCGTCTAACTTCCCCATAGTATGTGTGAGTTATGTAACACAGCAATCATGTTTCTCTGATTACCTGAAACACTGCAAAGACAGGCTGAAATAGGCTGAAGCCAAAATCTCTTTTTTTACAACACACTGTTTTCATATTCTCATATTCTACTTGCCTAGCTTAGATGCTAGCACCCTAAATTAAATTTTGGCATGTCTTTCTACAAAAATGTAGAGGCATATAGGAGGATTCAAATAACACTGGGCTGGCTAGACAACTACTCTGTTCCTTAAACAAATTAATAAACTAGACTTTATTTAGCTGCCAGTGAAACACTAATTTCAACTGACAATGAGCTCTTAGCCATTTCAGAATATGAAATTTCTTTCCTGTCTCATCAAACCAAACAAAATAGTTGATAGTGTCCTCAACAGCATTCCAGCTATGAAGGCATTTTGTGATGGACTTAACCTCATCTCCAGAAGGAAGGGGCAAACTATATTCATCACAATGCTTAATCCACACAAATGCATGCTTCTGCAACTACACTATGACTGATACACCCCATCTGTGGCTTGATAAGCCAAATACTCACCCTAAGGCTTGCACCTTTGAATCCTAATACCTCTTTCTCCTATGGGGCTCATGTATTCTTCAGCCAGCTATGCCCTAACCATCCCCCCAAGATTGGTATGCTAATTCTCCCCTAACAACTATATCAATTAACCAAGCCACTAACTGAAGGTGTGCCACCTGGGCCATACACCAAGACAGCTGACAGTAATTTTGTCAACATGGGGCATAACTCATGTACAATGTCCAGTTCCATTTTTTAAAGATAAGGTTGCATTCTCCTTCAAGATCTGACATATGTCTGAAGTGGAAAAAGAGATTCAGGTGAGATGAGGGCAGTGACACTTCTGTATGCCTAGCACTGAGGTGAGATGATGACAGTGAGACCCCTGTATACCTTGGACTCAGATGAGCTGATGACAAGGAGACTCCTGTATACATTGGACTCAGGTGAGGACATGACAGTGAGACTCCTGTATACCTAGGACTCAGGTGAGATGATGACAGAGACCCCTGTATACTTAGCACTCAGGTGAGATGATGGCAGTGAGACTCATGTATACTTAGCACTCAGATGAGGTGATGACAGTGAGACACCTGTATGCCTAGCACTCAGATGAGGTGATGACAGTGAGACACCTGCATACCTAGCACTCAGGAGAAGCTATGACAGTGAGACTCCTGTGTACCTAGCACTCAGGTGAGATGATGACAGTGAGACTCCTATGTACCAAGCACTCAGGTGAGATGAGACTCCTGTGTACCTAGTACTCAGGTGAGGTGATGACAGTGAGACTCCTGTGTACCTAGCACTCAGGTGAGATGATGACAGTGAGACTCCTGTGTACCTAGCACTCAGGTGAGATGATGACAGTGACACTCCTGTGTACCTAGCACTCAGGTGAGGTGATGACAGTGAGACTCCTGTGTATCTAACACTCAGGTGAGATGATGACAGTGAGACTCCTGTGTACCTAACACTCAGGTGAGATGAGACTCCTGTGTACCTAGCACTCAGGTGAAATGATGACAGTGAGACTCCTGTATACACTGCAGCTGTTACTTGCCATAATCCCATGAACTGTGGCATTTCTCTTCCAGCACTACTGAACAATTCTTTTTGCTGATCAGAAAAGGTTCTTCTTTCTGCTTGGAGATCTGGCTATGTTTTGCAGGCCCTCAGAGCAAAAACTGAATCCCTCTCTATTATGGAGGTATTTTACAATACATATGCATGCAATATCTAGCTGTGGCCTTGAATTTTTTATGAGTTGTTTGTTATTGTTCAGACATTTCAAGCATGTCAGATCCCCTTTGGTACAGCCAGGCCCTACCGCTTCCCATAATATTTAGAGTGAACTGCTATACACCAAAAACTTGTATGAAATGTTAAACTGCATGTTAACAACAGGAAATGTATGCTTACCGTATGTGCCTGTATCATAGAGCAATGAAGCCATGACTACAGACCAGGTGACTAGAGAAAATATAGTGGTTCAGACTCATGACAATGCAGGGAGGGAAGGATGGACACACAGCATGTTTTTTGCAGGTTCTGACTCAGTATTTATATACATTTGTTTATATATATACTTTCATTTTTATATAAACACCATTTTATACATTATGTGTGTATTTGTATTTATTTTCAGCATCTTTGCACTTGTTAATGTAATTTAAATGCTGGTTTTAAAGAGTGTCTTTTTAAGAATATTTTTATTATTGCATTTCATGAATATTTATGAGTTCAGGGAGATCCTTTTTAGTCAGTGTGATGGGATTGGTTTATTACTTAATTAATGCTCTTGCAAGATGTACTTGAGTGTTTCCTGGATTTGCTCTTATCTGATGAAGTTGAGAAGGTTCTTGACGAAAGCACTTATTCATTTGTTATTTTGGTTTAATAAAAATGTTTTTACCACTCCCAAAGTGCTTTGCGGCCATTTACTACAAGGATTTACTTGAATTGCTGAAGTGTGTGGTTCCAGGAGTGCTGACTTTGTTTTTCTACAGTTTGTGAACTTTTGTACTTTTTTAGTAGGTTCTGACTCAGATTAAATCTCAGAGGGAATGCCAGACTGGAAGGAGTGACAAGAATAAGGGGTGTGACCACTGTCTGGGCACATGCTTGGGTGCACCTCATTGTCTGTTCAGTCAAACAGGATGTGTCACCACACTGTAGATGTGCTCTAAAGCTGGTTAGCATTAAGTAAGTTTCTTGGGAGGGAAGGATAGCTGATGTTTCAATGATCGAGGACAACGCATTTCAATGTATTTCAGTTCCGATCCTTTGGAGTTGATGTCCCAAGTGCTGATGATGTGTGCAGTCGACAATTTAGCATTGACCCAACGGCGTCTATATCGCAAGAAAGTCAAACAAAAGACCATATGTTCGACTTTCAAAAAGTCAAAAACCAAAAATTTGTGCCCCCACACCCCCCTGCAAATCATATATATACCAACTCCAAGATCATACTAGAAGGAAGTACGGAAAAGGGAAATTCCCTGATCCCTAATGTACCGTGATCTCCATTCAAATGCTCTGACTTTTCAGAAAGTTGAACATATGGTCTTGACCATATGAAATTCAACTTTCCAAAGAGTCAGACTTCTGAAGGGGATCCTCCCAAAGATGCATCAGGTTTTTGTATTTACATTAGTATTGCCACAACGAAAGTATCGATTGCATGGTATCAGTGAAAATTTAAAAGATGCTAAAGAAAATTGTTATTCCACTTGCACTGTAGCTTTTACATCCTGAGATAAAGTTATTTATATTGTTAATTGTGCAAATAGGTATAAATGTCCATACTTCTGTGAATATCTCAAAAAGCAATCACATATAAAGAATTGCTGCTAATCATATGGCAGATGAAGTCTGGCAGATAGCTTGTATGGTTTCCAAAATATAAAAAAACTTTAGTGAAAATATTGAGACTATACAAATCTGGACTTTTCTGCATCATAATTTATTACTGATGTAATTTTAAAAGTCTAAACATGCTGTTATCATTGTATTTTTTTGTTTGTTTTTTTCCTTTTCTTTTCACCCCACTGGCTGCCTGTCCACCCATTTGTTCCCTCCCAGCCAAGGGTGAGAATCATCAGAGAGGTATCATCATTAAAGTAGCCTTCAGGTGGGATTTGGGAGCTCTTCTTGTATAGTTCTAACTCCCCACAGATATTCTTCTAAGGAGTGGAAGGAGCACATGCAAAGGACTGACTGTGCAGGTCATTAATGCTGCCTCCTATCCATTTTTTCAGACTATCCAGGAATCGAACCATTTGTCCAGTAGTCCAGAAAACATTGTACAAACTCTGGTATTCTGCTTCAGAAAAGAAACAGACTATCAGAGTTTGGTAAATGGGTGCATTTACTATGTTTTTGTTTACATAAACGCATAGTAAATTGGCCGAAAGAAGGCATCACAAATGGAAAAAAGAGGGTGATCCTTCCCCTCTGATGTGATGATGATGTCATGGAATGGGCGGGAAAGGGGCAGGAGATGGGTAGGATCATTGGAGGTGCCAGGCATGTGGCCTTGGTCCGGTTTTAGCTACAACAAATGGTGGCAACCCTACTGGTCATCTGCTCACTTCCACTAGGAATGTTACCAGGAAGCAGCCCCACCCTTTTCCCTCAAGCATGGAGAGAAGTTCCCCCAGTCTCCACCAGAGAAACTGCACTTTCCTATCTGTTCCATGAGGGTGACACCTCCTTCAACTATCCTTTACAATCTGGTGCTTTAGTAAATCCTACAATATAAGGGTGGCATACCTGAAAACAGGTCTGTTTGACTAACTTAATTCCCCCGGGTCCATATGTTAGAAAAAGTAACTTTTAAGTCCTGACTGTAAATATAATAGGGGTATTTTTATCACTGTAGGTCACTGATGGGGCATTGCAATTTTGGATTTAGGACATTCCATCCTCTAATGAAGTTGCTTCATAATGAAGGTAACTGGCAGGAAGGTAGTTCAGCTGATAAGTGGGAAAGGAGGAGTACCAAAAATACCAAAAATGGTTAAGGTACACGGGGAACGTCATTAGGTATAATGAGGAACATCATTAGGTAAGATGAGGAACATCATTAGGTAAGATGAACCAGTTAAGTCATATCCAGGTGTGTGTGTATCCACTGTTAATGTCCAAGACACAGGAACAGAGAAGGAAGGGAGAGTGATTAGAGGGAATTAATGTATTAGGAGACATTGTAGAGGCTAAATCAGCAGCAAATATCACTTACTAAAGTTTAGAGGTGATCTTAAGCTGACACATAGATGAGGGCCATATGGCCAAAAGTAGGGATAATGCATGGCCAAGAGAGGAGCTCAGAATTTTTACCCTGCAGGAAAAAGGGTTGAACAAGGGAGGAATGTTAATTATATCATTAACCAAACACAAAGGAGTGCCCCATGCCAGAAAACCAAGAACCGAAATGAAATGCATGCACACCATAGGCCACACAAACCCATTCTCAGAAATCTCACAGCTTAATAAAATAAGTAAAAAAAAATATTAAATCTAAGCATGTAAATTTGAAAAAAAAAATCAGGACTTCATCAGAAGTGAGTTTTTATGGGAAATGAGTACAAAGAATTGATTTGGCAACTGTGGTTTAATGCAGGGCAACATCCTAGGTTAAATGACACAATATTTATTAAGAGTGTTTTAAAAATAATCACTGCTGAATTATGAAACATAACTTATTATCTTTAGTTTGTTAGTTACTAATGCTTACTTGCTATTTATTGTTTAGAAATGATTGATTGCTACCTACTTGACAAAAAATTTTCACATTTCATCAAAATGTTACTGTTATAATTAATTCAAGAAGTGTTTTAATTGCAGTTGGCAAGTGCACTTTAAACTTAGGCAATGTTTTAGTCATATGATTATCAAATTATTTATTTAAGCCTGTGATATTTTGTAAAATGTGTTCTAGTGAAGTATAGATGAAATAACTTTATTAAAAATATTTTATTTATTTTACTACGTCATAGAACTTTTGAGAATTGGTTTGCATGGCTTGTGGTGCTGATGCATATTGTTTTTGCTACTATGCCAGTAATATTAGTGAAGGGACAAGGTATAAGCAGTAGTAGAATGTGCTGGCCTTTACAAGGATGAGTGCAGTGTACTGCACAATATGCCGTGTTTGCAGAACCTGTGTGACACAGATATGGCTCATCAGGGCCACCATAGAGGAGGAATACGTGAAGGAGGAAGGTGCACATGAGAGCAAGTAGAGCTAATGCAGAGAACAAAGAAACAAAGGGAATAAGACGAGAATACGTTCATCACTAGCAGTCTGCCTGCTCTTGTCTTCTAGTGAGATGGCTGCACTATCTTTTAACTTTGGAACAGTAACTGTTCTTGCAGAAGAGGCAGATGTACTGTGTAGAAACAAATCACAAGCAGCAGGCCTAAAACTGAGATAATGGAATTCATTAGTCACTATCTACACACACAGCCTAAAGGCCTAGTTCAGGGACAATAAATAAAGCAGTGTAAGTGAGGGTGGGTGAAAGAAGGTAAAATAATAAGATGTGTGTCTGGCAGTTGGTTTAGAGGATGATGGAGCTGTTAACGAGCTGTTTCCTGTAGGCCAGTGGTGCAGGATTCGATTCCCTCAGCTTCCACTGCTTAATGATACGACTCTAAGCAAATTACTTAACCAGTCACTGCTTCTTCAGTACTCCACCCTAGACATACTACTCAAGTTTACCTCATTATAAGGAAAGTCCCTCATTTTGGGTATTAAAAAAGTCCATGTTCCTCAAAGTTCCACACTGAAAAGGTCTGCCACACATTCGGTGTTAGGAATTTTTTAAACCGATATCCATGGTAAATAGTACTGAATTATATTAATTCATCAAAAGAATTTTTTGTAAATATAAAGTAATACATTTTAACCATCCTGCGACCTTTCTAGTTGAAGTTGTTAATAGGTGTTCCACATTTTGCCCATTTGTTCCACATTATAGGAGGCAGCGTTCCTCATTTTGGAGCTGGAGGGTTGAGAACTATGCCCATAGAAAATAAATGCAAATAAATAAACAAGTAAATGTAATTACTCCCCCGCTGGTGAGTGGGCTGTTTAGAGATTATGGAATGTGATTTTAAGGAAACAAGAGTGAATGGTCACCATTCAGCCATTCACTTATGGATTCAATTCATTTCACTGAAGGTCGGCCCTGATGTCAAGACAAAAGTAAGACAAATGTAAATAGATAATATACTTCATATATTACATAAGACATTAATGTGAAATATGAAATATTAAAGAAAATAAAGTACAGCCATTCTCAGAAACACTTGCATTCACTTGCTTTAAACAGGCGTTACTTTAATTTTGATTTTGTTTGGAATATATTTTAAAGATGCTTTTCTAGCAGCTTGTTTGCTGTAGAAAAAAGAGGAATATTGTGGAAAACCATTTCAGAAGCTAGGAATAAGCCATTTAGCTTTCACCAAGGGTCAGTGCTTGGCCCACTACGGCTTACACTTTCAAAGAGTATGAAGGAACACAATGGTAATGCAGTTGTGCTGTGGTTGGCATCAGCTATTTAGAAAATTCAGAGTACATTTCAGACAGCCCTAGATGATGTTAAATATTAGGTATATATTTTATTTTATTTATTTATTTTATTTTACATTTGTTAACCGGGAAAGTCCGACTGGATACATCTCCATTTTCAGCGGAGGCCCGGGGAGAAAAACTCCAAATATACATAAAGAAGTGCAATTACAGTGAAGTTCTTATTTTGTATTTTAACAACATAGATATTTGTTTAATGCTATATACACACAATTACATGTTTTTCTGAAGTACAGACAGGAAATGGGTGGAAGTTAATAGGTATGGAGGAAATAGTTGGAGATTACATCTGAGAAGGGGAAACATTTAGCCTTAAGATGGTTGAGGAAGAGATAGAGATTATATCTGAAAAGGGGAAAAACATAGCCTTAAGGGGGCTAACATACATGCTATCAACCTTATTTCAAATCTTACCAGCAGGTGAGAGACAAATTAATTCTGACCATTTTAAGGATCAGAGTTTTATACTTGTAGCTAGGTTCTCATATATAGTTTCCGTTTGAGTGGGGTTAGCCAGGATTTGTGCATGGACAAATCCAGTGCGTTTTTAGGTATTTCTTTAGGGATATTTTGACTTAGGGTAAGGAGGACACACTAGTAAGTTCAGCAGGAAGTAAGTTAAAGTTTTTACCAGCAGAGTTGGAGAACAGTGATTCACCAGCTGAGTTGTGAGCTTTAGTAGTTTGTGCTAGCATTCTGTTGGAAGAGCGGAGGACTTTTAGGTTATTGTAGGGAGTGATAATATTTTTCAGTATGGGTGTACTGTTTGGTTGGAAGAGAATTTTGTGAACGACTATAAGTTGGTTATATTGAAGTTGATAGCGTAGTTCTAGCCAGTCTAGGGATTGAAGGTTTAGGCAGTGATGGGTTCTATAAGCTGAACCTGTAGCAAATCTGGTTATATTATTGTAGCAGCTAGTAAGTTTATTGAGGTTTGATTTGCTTAGGTTTACAAAGATGGGTGAGGTGTAAAGAAGGGTTGATAGCAGGTGTGTCTGGGCAATAATGGTTATGGCTGCTGGGGTTAGGAATTGTTTAATCCTGTATAAAGAGCCTAGTTTCTTATTAACTGTTTTGATAGTTTTGTCTATGTGAGCATCAAACTTCAGGTTGTTGTCGATGATTACATCCAGTAGTTTAATACAAGGTTCTGGGGAAATTATGGTGCCATTGTTAGATGATATGGTGAGAGGTGGTGAGGTGACTTTGTGATTAGGGGAGAAGAGTAATAGCTTGGTTTTATTTGGGTTTAATAGTAGTCGGCGACTAGTGAACCAGTTCTCTACTTTATTGAAAGTGATTTGGGTTAAGGATAGTAAGTCTGTGGGTGAGGTGGCAGAGCAAATTAGTGTGGAGTCATCTGCATACTGAATACATGTTGCATGTGGTATGATTTTGTGCAGGTCATTAATGAATATGGAGAATGGGAGGGGATCTTATATAGATCCTTGGGGGACTCCAAGGGTGACTGGTAAAAGAGATAGGTTATATTTCCATAGCACAGCTTGCTGTCTGCCACTCAGGTAAGAATGAAACCAGCTAATTGCTAGGTTGTCTATGGAGAGTGATTGTAGTGTGTCTAGCAGTAGCTAGTGATTTACCATGTCAAATGCCTTGGACAGGTCTAGAAGGAGAGTTGAGGAGAGCTTGTTATCATTACGGTTTTGATTTACTGTGTTAGAGAAGGAGAGAAGGGCTGAGTTTGTACTATGGGAAGGTCTAAATCCGTGCTGGGAGGGGGCTAGGAGAGTGTTCTGATTCAGGTAGGCTAGAAATTGCTTATGGATGCATTTTTCCATTATTTTATCAAGGGGAGATAGGATGGCAATAGGTACATAGTTTGAGAGTTCAGTGGAATGTCCCCCTTTGTGAAGAGGAAAATTTGGGAGATTTTCCAGATGGAGGGGGATGTAAGATTTGAGAATAGTTCGATTGATTAAAATTGAAATTGGATATGCTATTTCATTAGCAGCTTTTTGGAGAAACTCTGTGGGTGGTAGGTATGCTGAAAGGGTGGTGGGTTTCAGTTTTTTTAAGTAGGGACTTAATAAATGATGTAGGTACTGGATCAAACTTGAAGGGGATTTTATTTTCTTGTGGGGATATGGTATTACTTCAGGTAATGGGAGATGGTTGGTTGGCTAGGGATTGCACGGTTTCTGTAAAGAAAGTGTTAAAGGTATTAGCAACAATTTTAGGAGGTTGTTGTAGGGTAGCTAAGGGGGTGTGGGTTGATGATTTACCTGGGTGGAGGAGTCTGTTTAAGCCTGTCCCAAATTTTAGTGGTTGATTTTGGTGCTTCTGTTGCAGATTATAGTAGTAACTTTTTTGTCTAGGATAATGGACTTCTTTGTATCATTTCTCAGTTGTTTATATGTGATGTGATCTTTTGGGGATTTAGTGGTTCTCCAGGAGGTCCATGTTTTGTTTCTGTTAATAATTTTTTTTGTCTTGTACCATTGGTTAACCATGGTGCTACTTTGTTATTGGTTCTAATAGTACGTTTGGGAGCATGGTTATCAAAGATAGCAAGAAATTTAGAGTTAAAGTATGGGGCTGCTTCATCTAGAGGAAGTAGTTTTAGGATGAACCAGTCACATGATTTATGTTCATTCTGGAAATTAGTTTGAATAAAGTTCTTAGTATTCCTAATGGTTTTAAAGGTAGATTGTTGAGGGATGTCATTTTTTTCTGATTATATAGGTCTGGAAGTGGTCACTGATGTCCTCAGGTAGGGTACCTGTGTAATATATCTGGGGTTGGGTGTTTATTAATATCCGGTCTAGGATACTTTCCCTATTGTTGGGCTTACTGATTCTGGTAGGGGAATATATGATCTGGGAGAAGCCATGTAAATGTATATAGTTATATATATTATTATTATTATTATTATTATTACTATAATTATTGCTATTATGGGCTAACCTTGCCCCCCCACACCAGAAAAAAAAATAAGATCATTGTTTTCAGCAGTAAACTCTCTGGGTCAGAAATGGCCACTCTCCTGATAAAAAAGTCCAGCTCGTCTAATGGCCTTTATATAGCTGTCTCCTTCAAGTGTCTGGTCTTTTATCCAGTCTGTGTCTTAATTATCTTTAAGGATGTGGCAATCTCAGCAATAAATAAATAAATAAATAATGAACCTAATATGATTGGGCCACTGCAGTGCAGAAAAGAACAGCCTTTAGAGAAAGCAATCAGCTTTTTTTTAGCTCTTTGCTAGCATTACATTAAGTAGCCCTAATGACGCATCTTATCACATCCCTAAGTTTACAGAATGGTTGCCTTAAAACACATATCACTGTCGGGCTTGCTCCTTACTCAGCTGGATGATGTCAGGGCACAGATTATCCTACTTTAAGCTATGTACTCAGGTTCATTTGAAAAGAAAAGGCAGATGGTCTTCTGTAGTAATATCCTGGTACTCCATACCACATGGCCTCCGATCCTTAGAGGCCTTCCTAATGGAAACCCCCTCTACCCAGGCATACCTTCAGTAGCAAAGCTTTAATACAGTTCTACTCAACCTGTAGAACAAACCACAACCACAAGTTTGGCACTTAATATCAAATAAAAGCATCCAGACATGAAATAAAAGAACATATAATGTTCAAAAGCAAATACACCTTTTACAGTGTCATGTGAGTCGGTGAAGTCTCAAACACCCACTCTATAGGAGATCATATAAATAGACTTCTGGCCACACACACACGCATAAATATGTATGTAAAATAAACTGGTGTTGCAAAATGTCACAACACTGACTACTGTCCACTAAAGATTAAAAAGTTAAACACCATCACTGAAATACACATGCTCTAAGACATAATCTTGGGCCATGCAAACTAGCCAATGCTGTTTTATTTAGGGAACCCAATCCCTCTGCACCCCTCCCTATCTTGCTGATTAAATGTACGAGTTCCAAATTCACATTATAGCAGAGAAAGGAATAAAGACATATTCCCTAACCCTACTATTACAGCAGTTAAACACAGGCACTGCCACTCAGCTGATCTGTCTACCAAATGGGACAGACAGAACAGCTATAAACAAAACAAACATTCTGTACAAAGGAACATAAACATATGTATATGTATCTAGCTAAACATATGTACTCTATTGTGAACATTTTAAGTAAATATTTTAGATAAAGTTATACAAAAACAAGAACACCACACACATTTTGCTGTAACTGGTAAATGACATCAGGGCCATGTATATGTAGCTAAACAGTTTTTATTTTTATATTTCACTGATGTGTGACAATATGCCATTAGCGCACTTCAGCTGGTAGCACATTCACACCTAAAACCAAAAGTTGTGAGTTTCTACCCCAGGTAGTGATTGATGATAATGCAACAAAAATGGGGTACAATAGTTATGAGGTGTATTATACTTTAAATAACTTTTAAACAGTGGTCCTTTAAGTAACTTTTGTGTGTATGTCTTTAAATTATGGATACTTTTAATCTCATTCAAAGTCCCGTATGTGCATCATGAGGCCTGCTTTCCTATACACTGTTATGCAGTCTAACAGTGAAACTAATAAAACTGGCTGGTTTACCCTACACTCCATTCTTCTATTTATAGGAGGTTATTAGGCTATTGGCCCTAGGGCCATTATCAGCCTAGCCATGTTATACCCTTGTTCCCTTATTGACCAAGTTGTATGGTCTATATTTGCAGCACAAGTCTATGATCAGCACTGACTGCCCTTATTCAAGAGGGGCATAGGTGACACTCCCAGGGTAAATGTATGTCTTCCCATCCAGTTATCTAAGTTATGCATAAATAGGGTTACTGAGGAGCTCGGTTTTGCTTGAATTGGGAGTTTGTTCCAGAATAGTGGCAATCTGTGGGAGACATATCTGTCTCTCCAACATGTCCTGTTAATGTCTCAGACTGGGTTAAGATCCCTAGACTGAGTGAATGTTGTCCCATGTGAATGTGCAGCATTTCTGTTAGGGCAGCGTCCAAGACTGCAAGTTGCCTCTCAGCAGCCTATAAGATACATAGTACAGTGACAGGACCTTCAGTCTGTTCATGTAGGTCATGTGTTGAAAACCCTGAATTTTCTTGGTGAGAAACCTCTGAGGTCTCCAACTTCTGCAGGTGTCTGGTGAGGTACATACAGCAGGGAGCATTGTACTCTATTAGTGGTCTGATGAGGGATGAGTACAGGGGAGTTATAAAATCCTTAGCTCTGGATGTGATGCCCTTACTTATTAAATGTGCAACATAGAAGGCCTTCCTTACCACTGTGGACACATGGTGATTGAAGTTAAGGTTGCTATCAACCTGTGTTCCCAAATATCTCACCACAGGGTTTGAGCTAAGGGGAGTACTGTTAATATTGTAATTTGCAGGGGCATCCCCTTTGCCGAAAGGGATAACACATTTTTTTTGCTTTTAGTTTAAGTCTGTGGCTTTGGTACCAATCATTTGTCTATGTAAGCCCTTTTTGTAGTATGTCAACATCACTGGGGGACTCAATGATTGCACCCAGTTTGCAGTCTTTGGCGAAGCCATCTATTTTCGCATTGACTTCTGAGAAATAGATTCCAGACAGTAGGAGGCACAGCACAGATCCTTGTGGTACACCACTGGTAACTGGACTACTGGTGGACATGGAATTCCCAATTTTAACTGTATGCATTCTGTTAGTGAGCCAGTTGGCTATCCATCTAGTGACATATGGGTTAATTCCCAGCTGGGTGAGTTTCTCAATGATGCCTGAGTGGAGGATTGTGTAAAAAGCCTTGGCTAAGTCAAGATAGGCCATATCTACTGTTTTGCCTTCATCCAGAGCTTTGGTGACATTCTTGAAGAAGTCCAGCAGGTTTAATGAGCATAATCTACCCTTAAGAAAGCCAACTTGAGACAGGTCAAGAGTTTGAAGGTCAACTATGACTTTGTTGATAAGGTCCATGATGACTCTCTCCATGGCCTTGTAGATAAGGCTGGTTAGGCTTATGGACCTATAGTTCCCAGGGTTGGTTGATGGGCCCCTTTTGTGCAAGGGAATTACTGTTGCTGTTTTCCACTCTGCTGAGACAAACCTTGTGCTTAGACTATGGTTGAAGAGAGTGCCAAGTGGTTCCACTAGTTCCTGTTTTAGACCATTTAATAATTAGCCTGGGATGTTATCCAGTCCCACAGAAGCTGTGTTTTTCACCATGGAGACTGTGGACATGACCTGCTCCTTGGAGATACTAGGTAGAACACTGGTGACAGGTATGCTTGGGGTATGTCTGGTGGAGGTGGGGGGTGGGGGGTGAAGTTTGAGTCAAATCTGTCTGCTAGCAGATTGGTGATGTTCTCAGAGTTAGTATGAATGGTACCATCCACTACTAGTTTGGCACAAAGATGTGCCTTCCCTTTTAGATTTCTGACCTAGCTAAAGAATGCCTTGTGATTATATTTGGCTAGGGATGCTAGCTTAGCTGCATAATTGGTTTTAGAGGACTTTACAAGATGTCCAATTTGCTTGTTCAAGCTGTGGAGGGTATTCTTCCACTGTTGATTCAGTTACCTCTTGTTCTTAGCAGGCAATTTGAAACTATTTATGCCATTGCTTAGGAGGCTATAGTTTGCTTTGGAGAAATTCTTCATCCTTTTTTCTCTTGAAGGGAGGGTCAGGTATGGTTCAAACGAGACTGGAAGGATAGTTGAAATCACCCATGACCAAGGTATTTGGCTGTATAGTTAGTGACTCGAGTATGTCCAGGTAGGTAGAGTGGTTCTTGTGGTTCATGGTAGGGGACCCTATAGCTAACAATGATATGGAAGGGAGTTTTACCTACAGTTAGTTGGACTTAGAGTAGCTCTAGGGAGTCATTACTGTTTTCTATTTGTTGAACATGTTTGTTTGACTTACATTTTGTTGTAGATTGAGCAAAAGCTTCATAGGGCCAAGTCTGTTGTTTAAAGTATCTTTTTGAAGAAAATAATAGTTTAAGCAATTCACAGCATAAACTATATTGCTAGTGGAATCGCTACTTGAGTGCGATCACTGTGCATAATCATTGATGTAATTTGATAAAAGCTGATTTTGGGATGTGTTTGAGAGCATTTTGTTAGGCACAATGGAGTCACTTTGCACATGTGTGTGTGATTGTGAGAGAGAGACTGTTGCATAATTAATAGGGATTTTCTCTTTTCCTCACTGGTCTGCAACCATAGTTTTAGTATATATAAATAAGGGGTGTGACAGGGTAAAGTCCCCAAAAAAGACAGTGCAGGTAATCTTGCCTCCTGCAAAAACACTGATAATAATATCCACAGGAAATAATTTTTCAGTGTGTTGTAACTGACAACAGGAACTTCCTCATATTAAATGGGTTGCTGAAGCACACGGGAAGCAACTGCAGCACCAATCTAATCTCTCATCTCATTCGTATTTTCAAATGCCAACAGCTACATGCTTGAGAAGCAATCACAAATAGGTTGTTTTTGTTTCTTCTTTCCTTTGAGAAATGTTGCCGCTACAGCCTCCAGGAAATCTCTCTCTGTTGTTCAGTTTGCCTGACAACTGGAAAACATGGATCCAGAAATTAAGCTTGTAGGCGTTGTAGTTGGCATAATGGTTAAGATGTTTACCTCACATACACAAGGTACAGGCTCTGATTCTCACCTTTGGTCACTGTCTGGTTATTTGCTAGGTGTATAACAGTCTGCAGACTGATTGCCTAGTACTGGCCTGTGAGTTTATTTCTAATTCTTAAGCAGTATATCTGAGAAGCTTGACAAAGTGCAGTGTTCTACATTCTGCATTTATAATGTTTAAGTTTTTGGGAAAGAAAAAAAGAAAGTGTTAATAAAATGAGATTAGTGTTTCAAAGTCATTATGACTCATGGAAAAGTCAGCCATGTATCCATTCGTTCTTCATAAGGAAATTGAAAGTACTGATGAGTATGTTGCTGAATTTAAAACTGAGCCAAAGACTGTAGGTTTGATAAATTATATTAGTCATTAATATGAGACAAAATGTATCATATCAGAAATGAACAGGTTAGAGGCAGACTGTTGAGAAAATCGGATATAACATTAAATAACATGAGTGACATGTAGAGCAAGTGAAATTACTTTGTTACGGTTTAAAGTACACATTGACTTGTAAATGATAGTTATTTGTGATTTGGAAGAGCTGACAATGAGTAAACAGTGCAGCAATAAGTTCTGAGAATCTTGAAAAGAAAAAGTGTAAGTGTACCATTGATAAGTTCTATATGACTTGTAGATATAAGCATATGTTCATAAGATTAAGTGTGTAGGAGCTGCAGGAAGAAAAGTCACTTTGCTGAAGAGTATAAAATGAAAAAAATAAGTCTGCAACCAGAAGGGCTGCATATACCATAGCAGGTCATGAAAGTGGGTTGTTTGTGTATACAATAATTATTGGTAATGTACATGAAAGCACTAGCCCAACAGGAGGATTGATTTGAAATCAGGGCAGAGAAGTTGAGAAAGAATAAAATGTCTGTTTAAAATAATCATTTGTGAAGAGTGGAATGTAAAATATTCTCATTCCTGACTTGTAAATGTACACTTAAACATATAAGATTAAATTCCAGAACTCCAAATAGTTGGAATGGAAGTTTCTTCAGTATTGAGTCATTTGATTTAAGAGAAGCATAGGATTGTTAAAAAAATCGTAATGTGACTGCACAGAGTAATAATTCACTTAACTGGTTTGGGTTATTTACCAATGATTTATCAAATTCAAATAAAGCCTGTGCTGTTAGCAATAGCACGTGTTTCAGGAAGCTTCTAGTAGCTTTAAGGAATAGATTCAATGTTTTAAACAAAATTAAATACATGGATATAATTAATAACAAGTTTGTGCCAAATAAACTGACTATTAAGAGCACATAGATCTTTGGCTGCTTCTTCATCAAAAACTAATCCATCACCGAGATCAGTTGTTATTAAATTTTTCTCATCTCAGGACAAGGAATTACTATAAGCTGACTATTATGATTCCTGTTGTAAGGGCAAGCTCTGATCTGGTATGAATAAAAAAAGACAGTTTTAAAGCAGTGATGCTTGATATTTGCTCTTCTCCTTAATTTTTGTTATTTTTATGATGCTAAAGGATTTGCTTGGACAACTAGCAAATCCAGTGGCAAACATCTTTAACTCATCCATGTAATCAGGAGCTGTCCAAAGTGACTATAGAAAGGCCATGGCAGATGTTCTGTAAGGAGAAACAAGAATGGATTCAGGAAATTGTAGGATAGTGAATCTGAGATCACTGCGGTGAGTAACCTAAGATGCAGTTTAGTGCACTATTTATCACTCGTGACTCTGTCATCTGTTATTTCACAACTATATTAAATATTAACATTATATCTGCAATGTAATAGCCCACATATTTACTGCCTCCTTTTTCTATCACATTATTTAATACGAGATCTGTGTCATAACTAAAAAATTAGCTTGGATTAGCATACCTATCTGGTTAATAACTAAATAAATAAAATTAATCTACTTTTATCAGTAAGATTCAGCTGCTTTCACTGCTCAGGTGCAGTTAAAGTCTGTAAATAGACATATGCCAGAATATCCAGTCAGAAGCAATGTTTGGACACAGATACAGCCATTAAAAGAGTGCAGATATGTTTTCTTATGTTATTTGTGTCTGGGTAATGGAATGTTTTATACTAGTCAATGAAACACTCTTCTGAGTTTCTCTCAGAAGATCCTTAAAAGCCACACCAGTGGCACAGAGAAATAAAGCCCTGATTACAGCCCAGGTAACTCGGAGTAGACTAGCATTTCAAGCACTTGATGACATGGCAGTCAGGATGGTTGTGCCTCTCCTAAGGGATGGGTGAAATCTGCCTGCAAACAGGTAAACCCTTAATGGACGATGGAGATGTGTCTTTCTGATTGCTAGGCAGGCTGCCTATAGAAAGAGAATTGGGGGGTATGATCATGATAAAATGGGTGATGATGCTCACATCACCTTTGACCTGCCCAGGTAAGAAACCTTTCAAACAGTAACATATTCCAAACTGCATATCTGGTGCTCATTCCTTAGCTCTCACCTCTTGGTTTTTAGGTGTTCATTTTGATCATAGACCACAAGGTTATTCTACCTTCATAGACAGACAGCCCACCTGCAGAGCTAACCAGGATTTGGCCACTCTGTCCACAAACTGGGAAGAAATGATTGATCTCATGTAGGCCACACAGACACCAGTGATGAAAGCAGAGAAAAGGAAAGAAAGGAGGGACACCATAAATAGGAGATTTAAAAAAAATGTTCCTTGTGAGGTTTTGTAATATCTGTGCAGAAGTGATACCTACGATATATCACAACCATTCATGTTTTTTTATGCTACTGGCATGTTTCCTCAAACAACTGTCATGCTGATGCAAAAAATGTAACCAAAAGGCGATGTGCTAAATTTGATTATATCCTGTGTTACGAATTCCTCACTTACTCTCTAGCTCTAGTGCCTATTACTGCTGATTTTGTTTAGTTATTTTTAATTCTCCACTCAACATATTTGTATTATATACACACAGGCACAGCTATAAATGGCTCTGCTGTATTGCCTATTTTTAGCAACTAATCTCTCAAACAGCATTGTAATACATTTATCAATATGCTCATGCATAGACATTCAGCTAATACAAAATAAGTAATGTGCTCTTTCACCTAGAGGAGGCTTGCTATTTCACACTGTTCCTAAATATATGGTCTACCAAACTTCCCTTCACTTAGCAGCTGTTTGGAAACAGGACTTTGAGCTGACAGGGTCTGAACATAGACACTGAGCAAGTGGTCAAGTTGTTCATGCATGCTAGTTTGGGCATTTTAAATGCTTTAAGAATAATGATTGATGTTATTTACACTAAGTATAGTGAGATCAGGAGGGACAGAATTAAAATGAAAATGCCTTGCAGTCAATGCTAAAGATCAACATAATTTGGGAGAACTGGGTGAAGAGTGCTACAGTCACGCATAACCAGGATATAAAGACATGACACTCAGGCTAGTTCTTGAAAGAATGCAGAATGTAAAGGAAGCAAAAGAGATCATGATGTCATTATTTTCCACATTTATCTAAACATGGACAATTTCATTTATTATCCCTGCAGTACCTACTAGTCAGAAGTTCTTATCAAGGAACAGCTCAGAAAAACTGCTCCGATTTGATAACATGTTCAGAGGTGCACAATATAGAACACAAGGTGAAGGAATCAAAATGAAGATGACAGCATAAAGCTCCTTAGCAGTTCAATGCCCCTTCCCATCGGAATCTAATGCAATGTGCTCCATTAGTGAAAGAAATACAGCACTGTATTTGTAGTTGAAAGCATACATGTCATTTTACTTCCAGAATTAGGGATAAAGCATTCAATAATTACTGGAAAGATTCCAAACTGAGAAAACTTTTTATGTGCTAAGTTATTTTAACTTAGCACATCTCAAAAAATGTCCATTTTTTTTTAAGAAAGACAGAAAACAATTTTGAGCCCAAATAATCAATATCCCTAATTATTAGGAAAAGAAAAGAGATATATGTCTGACATATATTATAAATTCTTCAGCACAATGACAACCATAGTAAATGGAAGTTGCTAGTGATATGCTAATGGTATAAATACCATCTTGTGTTGCCTCTGAAAAGAAGCTACTGGCCTAGTGGGACTAACCAGGTCAGCAGGGGATGGATGGATAGATTGACAGATAAATAAATACATACATACATATGAAAACAATAACCAAAGGTTTTGCCAGTAGACAAGCTACTGTCATTTTTGAAGTGGAGGGTTTGGCACAAGCTCTCCACCTGAATGTATCTTTCACTAGAGCTTGCTCTTGAGAACAGCAAGTATAAAAGAAGAACTATGACTTAAATGCAACCTTTCCTTTTCCCAGAGTATATTTTCCTCCCCAGAAAATGACTGCAATACTTTCATGTATTATGGTAGCATAACTAAGCAGTTTTATTCCTGTCTGTGGCATTTCTATCCTAGTCATCTTCTTCAGTTAATAACATGATAGGTCTGAATGAAACCTTATAGTACTTTTTTTAGGAATTTGTCTTCCTTGTTCTTGCATAATTTTGCCTATCACATCTGAATTTTTATTTATTTATTTATTTATTGCCAAGGTAAATGCACAAATCAATATGGCTATATCTCTTTCCATTATTTAACAGTCACTGAGGTAAAAATAACAAATCAAAAAGCTAAACTGGCTCAATATTCAAAGCATTTTGACTATATACTGCCGTACAACACTGCATATGAAGCTACATTCTTTCCCTTTCCTGAGACCACAAAGCCACTGAGTCTTTTATAGACTGAAGGTGAATAAACATGATAGCCACTTACAGCAACTTCACTAATTAGCTGAGATTTACAAGCCCAGAAATATGATATTCCATCAGTTGGCACAGGGAAGAAATGTAAAAGGAAGACAGGACCTGAAACTCAGAAACTATCACCTTAAAAATTCTGTATTTTGTCATCTATTTCACTATCATTTTACAAGAACTTTTAACATGGGACATAAAATATATTTATGAAACAAATATGCAAGAGTCACTGTAAAAATCATCAATATTTATTATTGCAAATTCTGAAGTTTGACAGCATTTCTCACAACTGTCATTCTACATGAATGGAAAGTGGTCAGCAGGTCAGACTAGGGCACCACAGTGACATCACAATGCATTATATTGGAACATAGTTTCCCAAGAAAGCAAGAGCTCATCAATTTGTCTACTTACAGGGGTACATTCAGAGTCAGAAAAAAAATGTAGTAATAACTAGTAAATGTTAGCAAGTTTGGATTGTGTAGAACTTGAAGACATTGAGTAATGTCATGCTACCAATTACTCTCTGAATTAAAACTGAAACAGTTTTTAAATCTATTAAAACATAGCCATGTCAATCTGTTTATAACCAAGCTTTACATTTCAAACCTGCTACCAAAAAATGAAAGATTCAAAAAATTCTGGTTTGTTGAGTCTGCATACATGCAAAGATATTTTGGTACCACTCATAATCAAACTCAAGATTTCTGGGATGTGGCCAGGATGCTGACAGGCTAATAGCACAACTTTCCTACTCGGCTAGTTTATTTCTATTTCTGACAATAAAAAATACATTTTTATGATATCCTAAATAATTTTTTGAAGAGAAGCCTTTATTTGATATTATACTGAAGGATTTTATCTTTTCTTATAAATTATTTACTAGAAAGCTTTTTTACTTGTGAATCCTGAAATTAGTCATTCAAAGGTAAACTCACAAGACTTATGTATAACAAAAGAACTCCAGTCTGTCCTTTCTAATATAAGAGAACTTTCATTAAAATGGACAAAATTGATAACAAACTTGACAACTTTAAAGAAAAATGCTCTGAACAGATGGAACAAATACATGAGTTTTTAAAACAACAGAAATCCCAGATATCTGGAAGAGAGGATGCCCTAAATGACATAGAAGGAAGGATGTCCAAAGACGATGATAATACTGAATTCTTACTGAGACAGAATACCTTACTGTTAAATAAAATCAGTGACTTGGAAAATAGATCTAGGAGAAACAATATTTGTATTTTTGGCTTTCCTGAAAAAGTAGAAAGAGAAAACATGGTAAACATTCTCACATCCTGGCTTACTAAGGCTCTGAATTTTTCTGAAGCTATGTCATATGGTGTAGAAAGAGCACATAGATCTTTGGCTGCTTCTTCATTAAAAACTAATCCATCATCGGGATCAGTTATTGTTAATTTTTTCTTATCTCAGGACAAGGAATTACTATTTAGAACAGCTTGGTCCAAATCTCCTATCAAGACAGCGGACAAAATAATAAAAGTTGACAATGACTATGCTAATGCTGTATTTATTAAAAGAAAAGATACTGCCAGTGATAAAATAATTCAAGAAAAGATAAATTAAAGTTCACTTGCTTTTCCCTGCCAGACTGAAAATATTCCTACCTAATGAAACTAGACACTTTGAAGATCTGGATTCTGCTATGTCATTTCTAAAAAAAAAAAAATCTGGAGTAAATTGAAGAAATGGACTGGAACCATTGTAATTTGAAGAGATAAGTTGAAACAAATGACTGGAAACTTAATGAGAAGAAAAAGAAAATAAAGAATAAATGAATTTTAATTTAATTGTTATATTGTTACATAATATTACAATATCAACATTTTCTTCAGTTTCATTGAAAACGTTTTGAGTGAAAGGAAGGAAACATGGATTCACACTTTTGTAAGGTAAACAAATATTTTTTTTTATTTATACTTTATTTAACTTTTATATAATGGTCTACATTTTATACTCAAGATATATTTTAGTCTAACAAATACTTAGTAGTTAAGTTTTTTTAACTGATAATATGTTATTCTTTTATACATATCTAGGTTTCCTTTCTTCATAAACATGTTATATTAATATTAATAGGATGGACAATAGCAGCTTGCATTTGGTACATTATATTCTACTTCATAATATTACATGAACAAATAATTTTAAGTATTAAATTTAATATATTAGATAGGACTGACTTCTGACATCTGTTCTTGAGAATGTAGTCCCATCATGTACTTTTAATGATTTTCTATAGTAACCTGACAGCTTCATTTTATAGACTAACTCTGTTTAATAACATTCAAATTGTTTAAGTGTTGAATTTGATTATTAATTTAATTCATTTCAAGCACAAGAAATATAATTCTAAGTTATATATTAGGGTCTATATTAGAACATTAAAAGTTTAACAGTTTGAATCATTAAATGTCGACCTTTAGTGATCAAATTGTTAAAACTTCGATTGTTCCTAAAAATAAATTAAAACAAAAAAAAGAAAATCTAAAGGGTGTAGTCAGGGGGGCAAGCCCCCCCTGCATCCCACACCCCCGGTACTTAAATATACCAACTCCGAGACTGCACTACATTGAAGTAAATGGAAATCTCCCCTTACACAGAATTCCATTTACCCGTTCAATGTTCTGCACTTTCTCTATTCTCATGTCGACAATGTTGGATTCTACATTGTCGGCTTTCGAGAATCTAATATAGACCCACCTACTTAACATAGAATTCTACTAAAACATTTAAAACATAGTATTATATAATCTGATTTTTCTTTTATATTCTCAATACTTAAGACATTTCATTTATTTTAATTTTCAGACAGTAGTAGTGGGGACTTTGACTTTTACTTGTTTTTTGATATGAATGGGTAGGATTTCTATTGAAACTTGGAGTATTAAACTCCATGAGGGGAGAGAGGGAAAACAGAAATTTTAGTTTAACATTTTATAACATATTCTCTCTTTTATTAGTGTCTACTTTTTATTAATAGTATGTGTGTACTTAATAATTACAAATTTGTTAGAGCTAGATTTATAAATAAGCAGTTCAGGATTTGTGGAAGTTGTACTTTGGTAACATTTTATCTATGAAGTCTTGAAGATATGATTTGTTTTTTTGTTTATATTTATAACACGACTCACTTAAATTGTATACACATTAATGTTAATGGATTGAATAATGGTTGCAAGAAGGGTAGCTTAAATAAATTTCTAAAGCTATTTTATTCCCAGATTATTTTTCTACAGGAAACACATTTAATACAAGAAAATATAGACAGATTTAATACAAAATATTTTTCTGTTTTAACCAGTTCCCATTACAAACAGAAAAGAGGGGCTCTATTATGGAAGAATTATGTGCCAACACCTAAAATCCTAAACACACATAGTGATGAAGTGATGAAAAGTGAATGTTTTGTTCAGTAACTCTAGAGATTAAAAGGAATCTAAACACTTTTATTAATGTTTATTGGATACATCGAATAGGAGTAAAAGCTGTTAAACATCAGTTGGAAGAAATAATTCAGATTTCAAGAGGAAGCATTATCCTTGCAAGAGATTTTAATTGTATATTACATGATAATGATTCTAACACTAGTAATAAAAGGAGGAAGCCCACTTCAGCAAAAGCATTAATGAAATTTATAGATTTATTTGATATTAGGGATATTAATGAATTTTCGGTGTCAGACTTGCTTTTTTTATGCATTTCTCTCACAAGCTTGGAACACAATCTAGAATATATAGAGTCTATGTGTCAAATGATATTACTAATAGGCTACATAAAGTTAAAGTAGTCTCCTGCCCATTAATCAGACCATAATGCATTAAAGTTTGAAGTTGTGTTGAATTTTGATAATATGTGAAACCACAGGCAATAAATCAAAGTGCAACCAACCAATGAATTACAACTGGACATCCACTTTATTTGTAAAAAGTTAAGCACTTGCGTCCCAACATCTCACAGGGACTTCTTCATAGGAACTGTTAATTACCTTCCTAAAATCCAACTCTCAAGCTTTTTCAAAAAAAATGAATCAAATTATACATGGGATGAATAAAAATACTTGGATTTTTGAGCATACTCTGAGATCCTGTATTGTTATAGTTATTGACAGCATGCCATAAACATAAATTCATCTTCTGGTGTATAACCTCGGATCAATTAAAAGTTCTGCGACTTGCCCCCTCCTAGCTGGAACAAAACTAAAACCTTGAAGGTTTTTAATGGATTTTTAATTATTTAATTGGTTTTAATGCATCAGTTATTAAGATTATTGGATAATTGCATTGGTCTTAGTTTGATGGTTTTATATAAAGGAAGTGTTTAGAGTTACTTGCTACTTCTGAAGAAGTCCCTATGAGATGTTGGGATGAAAGCACTTAACTTTTTACAAATAAAGTAGATTTCCAGTTTTAATTCTTTGGTTGGTTTCATTTTGACATATTGTCTGAATTTTGATAATAATATCTCTATTAGAAGGATTTCTGCCTATATAACAAATCTGAAAGAATTTAAGGATTTTTTTTTAACAGAGTCAGTCTTTTATTGAAATTAACCACATAGGTAACACGTCTGAAATATTTGTATGGGATTCCTTGAAAGCAAATTTATTTGGTAAAATTATGAGTTGGTATATTCTGTTGAGAAAGCAATGGGTCAAGGAGCTAGATTTACAAGAGATAACTGATAAGTTAAAATTAGTCTAAAAGGAAATAATTTATTAAAACAGATTAAATAGCAAGTACTCAGAAATTGTACAACATAAAACTATGATTAATTTATAAAAGATTAAAATAATTATTCTACAAATCCTAACTACATGCATAAATTAGCTACTAGAATAAAAGTGATCATTAAATATAATCATATTAAAGAGACATATTCTCCTAGTAGTAAAAAAAAGTTACCAAAATAGAAGACATCTTAGCTACATTTAGGTCCCACTTTAATAATCCATATTGATACAAGTCAACAATGGATACACAAGATGTAATTAAAATATTTATACAAAATTATACTAAAAATAAGTTATCAGAAGATCATACAAAATTAATTGATAAGCATATTTCAGTGTCGGAGCTGAAAACCCAAATTAATAAATTAAAACCTAATAAAACTTAATAAATTAAAACCTAATAAAGCTCCTGGAAATGATGGTATAATACCTGAACAACATAAATTATTGACCAAAGATGCTTTAAGCATTTTGCTGGAAGTATTTTCAATAGTTAAAGGTCATGCAAAGGTTCCACCTTCCTGGAAATACACTCTTAGATCTACAATTTTAAAGGCTGACAAGGATTTAACAAAATACACTTCATATAGGCCAATATCTTTATTAACTATAAATGATAGAATATTCATGGCTATTTAAGCTTGTAGAATAAAACAATTTCTTCCTGCTCTAGTAACAATGATCAGACTGGTTTTATATTAAATAGGAATTCTTATGATGATATTAAAAGAGTACTAACAATAATAGATTATGCTAATAGTACAATAAAATAAGGTAACTTTAGTTTAGATATTAATAGCACATATGACTCAATTAATTGGCAATATCTTTTATCAGTGTTGGAAAAATGTAATTGTTTTGAATAATTTCTTACTGCTTATCAAACTTCAGTATGAACATTTTTTTGCTTACATGGCTCACATACATCTGACTTAGTCTTAATCTCTAAAGGTACTAAACAGAGTTGTCCTCTGTCACCGTTGCTTTTTACTTTAGTTATGGAACCATTCAAAAATTATATAAGATTAAATATAGACATTAAAGGCATACAAATAAATAATACTCTAGCTACCAAAATACAGTTGTTTGCAGATGATGTCCTATTGACTTTGAACAATTGTAAGTCTACTCTTATTGCAGTTTTTATTTATATAAAAACATTCTAGAAATTGACTTCAGGCACTTTTTCAGTGTAGCAATTGTGGGTCACCCACATAATTCTGGCCACTGTCAGATGTTATGCACTTGGTGCACAGACCCATTACAATGAGCAAAGAAAAGCTGCCTATAAACTGGACAGTCCATCCAAGCCCTGCTGAACCTCTGGTATGCTAAGTTCTCGGACCTTGAGTTCAGATTATCGATACCTTAATTGTGTTGCAGCAGGCCAGCAAGGTGTAATGTGTTAATGAAGATGAAATACTCCAGGCATGCACAGGAGTCTACTATAAAAAGACACACAGAAATTGACATTTTTAGTACAGTACATATCTGGTTCATGCGCAGGGTATTAAACAAAAAAAAAAAGAAACATTTTTCTGTATGTAGTGACAGTAGTGGTGGAATTAGCTAGGACCAAAGATCTCCTGTAACTATCAAAAGAGGAACCAGATATTAATCAGCTGTGAGCTAAAGTTTTACAAAGTAGTTAGCCAGGTGTGCTAATGCCTCATACTCCTGGCCATATAGCTCCCAACCAGAAGTGTATAATATGATGCTGCAAGTCCAAACACTTCAAAAAATAAATTGCATTTGTAGAAAAAAAATTGCAGTAACAATCATCTAGAGCCAAAGTTTACACCATCAGGGTGGCTAGCCCTGCAGTAGTTGTTCTTCCACACCACACCACACACACACACAGCTCTATGGTCAATTTAGAGTGCCCAGTCCACCTACTGTATATCTTTGGAATGTGGGATGAAACTGGAGCACCTAGCGGAAACCCACACCAACACAGGGAAGACATGCAGACCCCACACAGAAGGCACGCTAGCCAAGAATCAAACCGCAGAACCTCGTGTTTACATTTATAGTGCCATTATTTCATGTATTGCAGTTGCAGTCCATAGAACTTCAACAGGCACCATGGTATATTCACTGGAGTGGGACAGGCCATCAGTAGGATGGATTCCTTGAACTTCTGGATTATAAATTGTGGAAACAAAGGGAAACCACAAAGCCTTCTTCAGTTGAGTCAGGAACCTCCATGGCAAAGCCCAGGTTTGTTCCAAATTAGTACTTAACAGTATCACTTAAGTCAATCCTGTTGACTTAGCCAACCTGCTAGCAGATAGGTTCATAGGTTTATAGGTGTGTACTAGGCTAATGGCCCTGGAGCCTATATAAACCTAGCCCAAGAAGATTCCCTAGCATCACGCTGCCCAAACTTAGTTCCCAGTGCCCCTGTCAAGCAAAACCACTAAAGTGATCCCCATGGTGAACTTCCTATTCCCCATTCACTCGGCAAGATCTCCCTTAAAGAGGGTCAGTGAAGTGCTCTGTTTGATGTGAATGGGAAGTTTGTTCCAGAGTATGGGAAGTCTCTGGGTTAGGAACTTGTCCCTCCAGCATGTTCTGTTGATTGTGGTAATGAGGTTTAGGTCCCTGGAGCATGTGGCATGGAGGGATTGGGATTTCTTTAAGTGTAGCATATCTAGCAGCTCTGGTCAGATATGGCTATGAAGGTCAAGCAGAGATCGTGTCTAAGTAGGTGATAAGAGACAGAGTATAGCTGGAGTTTTTTGAGTCTGTCCATATAGAGCATGTGTCTAAGGCCTAAGAGCCTCTTAGTGAGGTATTTTTGTGTCCTTTCCAGTTGTTGTAGGTGTCTAGTGAGGTACATACCAAATGGGGCTTTGTATTCTATAATAGGTCTAATGAGGGACGAGTAGAGAGGAATTATGACCTCTTTCTTCTTGGATGAGAAACCTTTTGTAATGAGATGTGCCACATAGAAGGACTTTCTGACCACAGTGGCAATGTGGTTATCAAAGGAGAGATTGCTGTCAACCTGTGTCCCCAAGTCTGTTATCACACCTTCAGTGTTTAGCTGACCATCGCCTATGTGATAGTACATGGACACCAACTTTTTCCCAAAGGAAATGACAGTGCACTTTTTGGCATTGAGCTTAAGGCCATGGTCCTGGTACCAGTCATTGATGTCAGTGAGGCCTTTTTGTTGAATGTCTACATCAGTTGGAGAATCAATAATGGCTCCCAGTTTGCAATCATATGCAAACTTGGTCAACCAGAGTCCCTTTGTGTTGGCTTTAACTTCAGAGAAGTAGATGCCAAACAGGAGAGCACCTAAGACCGATACCTGTGGGACACCACTTGTAACTGGTCAGTAGTCAGATTTGGAGTCTGCTACTTTCATAGTGTGGATTCTATCAGTGAGCCAGTTGGCAACCCATCCTATGACATAGGGGTTTATGCCTAGTTTAGTGAGTCTATCTATGATTCTTGAGTGACGGATGGTGTTGAAGGCCTTGGCAAGATCTAGGTAGGCTGTGTGAACCACCTTGCCTTCATCCACAGCTCTGGTGACAGACTCGAAGAAGTCTATCAGGTTGAGCAGACATGATCTACCTTTCACAAACCCAAACTGATGGGGTCCAGAGTTTGGAGATTCCCTATGTCCTTATTTATAAAGTCTATGATGATGTGCTCCATAGCCTTATATATCAGACTTGTCAGACTAATGGGGCGGTAGTTCCCAGGGCCTGTAGTCACTTCCCCTTTGTGGAGTGGGATGACCGTAGCAGTGCACCATTTGGTAGGAACAAAGCCTGAAATGAGGCTGTGATTGAACAGGGTACTCAGGTGTGGTGCCAGTTAACTTTGTAATTCATGTAGAACACAGAAACACTTAAAGCACTGTTGAAAGGAGATGCCCAACACCGGTCAGTCCCAGAATAAATCCAAAGTTTAATGAATGCAATAAAAATCCAAAATGCATATAACGTTGAACGCTTATTGAAACAACGCGTTTTTCGTCTAAAACTCAGACTTCATCAGACATCAATAAAACAATCTGTTAATTAATTTTGACACACGCTATTTCAAATGGTCCAATAAGGAACCAAAATCATGAATAATTAACCATGGACTCTAAAAATGAGCACTTCATATTAAATAAAACATCTAACTTGTTACAATCTAACTTGGTATCATATAGTGAATGATAAACAAACATTATTGTATATCGAAAGTCATGAAGTGAATGATTATAACTTCGTAACAAATATATTAAATCCATGAATCAACACTCAAATGTATATATTAGGAATACTTCCATATCTGTAATAACACTCCCATATCTGTAGTAACACCCCCCTCTAGTGGTCTTGGACCAAAATGACAAGTCACAACAAAACATTTTTAGAGTCCATGGTTAATTAATGATGTTTAATTAATTAACAGATTGTTTTATTGATGTCTGATGAAGTCTGAGTTTTAGACGAAAAATGCATTGTTTCAATAAGCGTTTAACGTTATATGCATTTTGGATTTTTATCGCATTCATTAAACTTTGGATTTATTCTGGGACTGACCGGTGTTGGGCATCTCCTTTCAACAGTGCTTTAAGTGTTTCTTGGTTGGTTTTGCACTGTTTCTTCTATTTTTTTGTGGTCATGTAGAACACAGCCAGGGATAGTATCAGGTCCCATGGAAGCTGTATTCTTGGCTTTGGACAGTGTGTTTTTTTACCAGTGTAGCTGTGATAATAGGGACTTGGCATTCCTCAGGTATTGTGATAGGCCCATTAGGAGGTGAAAGGGGGGTAAAGTTCGCACTGAACCTGTCGGCCAATATGTTGGCAGTATCAGTTGGTTCTGTATATGTATTGCAATTGTGCTGTAACTCAGAGCAGATCTCAGTATTGCCATGTAGATTCTTGACATAACTATAGAATGCCTAGTGGTTGTCTTTAGAATCTGCAGCAATTTTGTTTTCATAGCTAGCTTTAGAGGATTTGATGATGGATCTCAGTTTTTTTTGCTGAGGCTAACAAGGGAGCTTTTCCAGTTTTGGGAACTCACCCTTTTCTGCAACAGTTTTTTCCTCCTGTTGTAGAGTTTGTTTATGGTGGGAGGCCACCAAATTGGCTTCCTGTTTTTGGAGGAGAGTGTCTTGGTTCTGTTTGGTTTGGCCTGTTCCATGCATTTGTGTATGTGCTCATACAGTGCATTGGTGTATGATTCAGCAGTCATGCACCTATTTTCCATTTGTATGCATGTCATGAAGTTAGCCACCTCTGTTTTTAGAAGCCCAAAATTGGCTTTGGAGAAGTTTTTTTATGGTGGTTTCCTTTGGGGGGTGGGGTGAGGATGGGATGTGGATATCCATGGTGATTAGCTTGTGGTCAGATCTGACAATGGATGAGTTGATTACTGGTGTAGAGCAGTGGTCGCCCATGTTAGTAATGACCAGGTTAAAGATGTTTCTACCTCTGGTTGGGGGTAAGAATGAGTTAGTCTAGGGCGTTGGAATTAACGAATTCCAGAAAATGTTGAGCAAGTGTGTTGGTACATGAGTAATTTTGCCAGTTAATGGAGGCATAGTTAAAGTCTCCCAGTATAAGGGTATTGGGTTGTACCCTAATATTTTCCAGTGTGTTTCGGAATGTGGAATGGGAGTCTTGGAACATGGTGGGGGATCTATAGCAGGCTACAACCTGGATTGCAGCTTTACCCAGTGTTAGTTGTACCTGAAATATCTCTGATGCATTATGTTGGACTACTGGTCTGGAGGTGTGCATTTCCTTTATGAATATGGAGACACCACTGCCTTTAGTGCTTCAGTCCAGGTTTAGGGGCTGAAAGGTGTGGTATGAATTATAGCCTGGTAGTGCTGGGGTGCTCTCCGAAGCCTTGAACCAGGTCTCAGTCACTGCACAGATGTCGATGTTCTCCATTTTAAGGAGTGCTTTGAGCGAGTGCATTTTGAGATTTAGACTTCTAGTGTTGAGTAGCATAACCCTCCCAGCACAAAATTCACCCCCTGTCCCCCCAAAGGTACTTTCAACATCCCCGATACTTGTGTTGCACCTCACATCTCTGTAGATCAAGTACTAAAGGCCCTATCCAAGGCAAAGCGCACACTTCCATTGAACCAGATAGTATCCCAGGCTGTATTCTGCACTATCTCCAGCAAGAACCGCTTGCCACTGTATTCAGCCACAGCCTAAGGACAGGCTTCATTTCAATATAGTGGAGAACTGCAATTGTCCTCCCCTTGCACAAAGGTGGTGCCACTACTGACCCTGGAAACTATCGCCCCATTATCTTGACAAGTCTGATCTGTAAAGTCATGGAACGTATTATTATGGATCTCATAAACAAAGACATAGGCAATCTCCTAGCACTGGACCCCGCCCAGTTCGTATTCGTCAAGGGCAGATCTTGCCTGTTGAACATGGTTGACTTCTTTGAGACTGTCACCAAGGCCTTGAATGAGGGAAAGTCAGTGTATACAGCTTACCTTGACTTGGCCAAGGCTTTTGACATAGTCCCCCACTCAGGCATCATCGAAAAGCTAATACAACTTGGCATAAATCCCAATCTCATCAGGTGGGTGGCCAAATGGACCACTGACAGGACCCTCAATGTCAAAATAGGTGCCTTCACGTCTGATAGCAGACTTGTCACTAGTGGAGTTCCCCAGGGATCTGTCCTAGGACCCCTTACTGTTTGGCATCTACTTCTCAGGGGTCCAGGCAAAGACAAAAAGGGCTGTGACTGACCAAGTTTGTAGACAACTGTAAGGTGGGTGCTGTCATTGACTCCACAGATAACATACTACAAGAGGGTCTCACAGCAACGAATGACTGGTGACAAAGTCATGGCCTCAAATTAAATGCAAAAAAAAAATGAATCATCATAGCATTCGGCAAAAACATGGCCCCTACTGATTACCACATCAATGACAACCCCCTAAGCATACAACCTGTGGTGAGAGACCTGGGGACTCAGGTTAATAACACCCTCACATTCGACCATTATATAGCGTCAGTGGTCAGAAAAGCCTTTTACTTGGTTCCTCTCATAAATAAAGGGACTGCATCCAGAAAAAAAGAGGTTATTACCTCTCTATACTTCTCCCTCATTAGACCAATAATTGAGAATAACGCCCCGTTTGGTATGTACCTCTCCAAACATCTGCACCAACTGGAAAGACCACTGAAATACCTCACAAAGAGAATCCATGGCCTCCAACACCTGTCCTATGTGGACAAGCTCAAATCATTTTCACTCTATTCAGTATCATACAGATTGCTCAGGGGTGATCTGTGTCACACCTACAAGGCAATCTCGGACACTGCCCTACTAGAGATGCACCACATCCATAAGTCTAACTCCTCACGCATTACCCACTTGAAAGGCCTGAATCTAATAATGGAAATTAACAAAACCTGCTGGATTGACATATTTGTCTCCCAGGGGCTGTCCTGTCTCTGGAATAGACTTCCCATACATGCCAAACGGAGCACCTTGCTGACTTTCTTCAAGTGCAGCCTTGATGAGTGGATGGGAAACCATAAATTTGTCCCAGGGGGTTACACCTGTGACCCTCAATGACAGGGGTGACGGGTGCTAACTGAGGTTTGTTTTTGGGGATAAACTCTTGACTAGGCTTGTAAGGGCCCCAGGGGCATTAGCCTAGTAACCTCCTATGATCCTGTTATGTGGGTGGATTTCAGCAACTAAGGACTAACTCATTCCTTCTTAAAGGAACATCAGTTAAACTGATATTGGGCATTTCTCAAAGCCACATATAACAACTTCAACAGCAACTTCCACTGAATTATTGTCAGTAAATAAAATTAATTGTCTTTAGTGGATTTATATGGGTCTGGCATTTGAAAGAGAAGTAGCTCTCCACCTATAGATTTTATATGCTGCAACATTTGAAATTCTGTGGCGGCAGAACACACTGCAGAATTGATATGAAATTGGAAGTAGCACTTGAGGTGAACCACATGAGGATACTGAAACTGAAAAAAATGCTATTATCAGGGAGTTCAATAATCAGACAGTAAACAGGTGTGTAAAAATGCATTGATGTTTGAAACAACATGGGCATAAATAATCAAAAATGAAACAATGTTGCATGTCATAGGTTAATGAAAACTGCTGTTCACATAAATTCACACATGCTGACTGCAAAGTGTACAAGACAGATATGAGAGTGTGAAGTTGGTGAAAAGTCATTAACAGGTAAGTGTGGCAGCTTTGCAAAGGTGACGTTTGTAGTTGTAAGTAAATAAGTGGTGCACTTTGCTAAATTCAGTTAATGAATAAAAAAGATTCCAGTTATCAGGTGTTTAAGTATGTCAAGGCTGGCCTTCTCCATGGTTGCATGGAACTGTTTTTCTAAGATGATCTGGTATATTCCGAAAAGGAAAGCAGGAAAGCAATACCCCTGCTTAGGAATTTAAGTGCTTCACAACAAATTATTAGAACTAAATAAGAGGTGGGCATTATAAACCAACATACTATGTTCCTCCTAACCCCCCCCCCCCCCACACACACACACAAACTGTTAATCAGTCCATATTATAAGAGTATTACCACATTGGACACAATTTTAAAAATAAGTGCAGGTAAATTGAAGATGGGTTAAAGTCAGTACAAGATATAGGCAGCCGGCCACTCTAGTAGAGTAGAGGGATAATGCCCTGATTACGGCCAAGCTGACCTAGGTTCAGTTAGTGACTCTGATGACTGACAGAGTGACAGGGAAGGAATGGATATGCCCATCGATGTTGGCAGGCCTATTATGAGGGCATTCCCTGCAACAGTCCCGGTTGGAGGCGAGGGGTTCTACATCAAGCAAGTGTAGCTTAAGGTGGGGGTAAGGGTAGAAGACGTGACTGAGTTGCCACTGAAGTGGGTGATATGATTTCATTGCAGTCATGCTCCTTAAATGTCACCACATAACCACAAAGAGAGTAGAAAGTCATGGGCAGGGCAAAAAAAAAATCCCACAGTGAAATGGTGACAGCCATGACTCCCAGGACCCACTTAGGCTTCATGAGTGGCCACAGCAAGAATTGGAGAAAGTTCAGGCAATCAGGATAAGCTGGTAGACCCAGCACGGATGTGGAGCACTGGGGTAGGATGGCTTTAGCATGATGCAGGGGCAAAAAAGTACAAGACCCAGGCAGTATTTACAGAAAAAGGCACAGAAAAGCTTACAATAAATGAGTGTAATAAATGTAAACGGGCACGAAAGGTCTTAACCCTGGAAATTCAGACGATGTGTGGTGCAGCACTGAGAGATGATAACATAATACTATAAAAGCTGTGGAGATTTGCAAAGTATTTCAAGTCATGATTCAGAGAGCATGTGGCAGCCTTCACAAACTGCAGAAAGGATGAGAGTCAAATGAGGGGAAAGGGGTACATCGCTTCATACAGCGATAACAGAAAAGGAGTGGGGATGTTTGGATGTAAGAGAGCTCATTCGACAGGCTGGAGCAAGTAATATAGTTACATAGGAGTTACTTAGATGTCATTATCTCAAAAGGATATTCTAATGATGCAAAACTGTGAATGAAGAAAATAAAATCCCTGAAAGGTCATATTAGTGAACTGTGACCTGAAGTTCCCATATGTTATGTACACTGCAGTGAACAAGCTATTGACAGCTGGTTATGGAAAAAAACAAAACCAAAGAAGAATAAAATGTTAGAATTTGCATTCCCAAATCAGATGGAGGAGAACATTACTAATCAAGTAGTAACACCAGAACACAGAGGCAATGGGACAGCTTTTCCTGAGCCAACATATGTTTTATAGTTACTCAGGTTTTTGGAGTAACAGAAGTTCTTTGCTGAGATTTAATAAGTTACTGATGTTAGCTATATGCAGGCAATAATGCCTTACAAGGGTGGGCATTGCAGCAAAATAAAGGACCACGTAGCAGTAACATCAGGAATCCCGCACCAGTTTTTTTCTCTGTAAATATTTACTGTTAGTGAAGAACATTATGACTGAGCAGAGAGGACTATTTTGTTTTTGCTCCTACCTTAACAAAGCTCCAGCCTCATTTGCTCATAGGCAAAAGTATCCAAAATATTTTGTGTAGGGGAAACTACATAGTTTTGCCATCACAATATCCATAGAATATTTATTTTGGGGTTTTATGGCATATGGTCAGGTGCCTAGAATACAAAATAAAAATTTAGTAAAATAGTGAAACCAGATTTGTCATTTTACATAGATTTCATGAATCTTTATCTTTGCAAAGATATACACAGAAAGCAGGTTGTATAAAAGAAAGTGAGTAAAAAGATTCAATATCTGCTACAAAAAAGTTATAAACCAAGAAAATAATACAGCTAACAACATGTACTTTTGACGAAAGGAGGTTATGCATTGAATCAATAAAGTGTCACAGAAAATAGCATCTGAGTAGAAACCATTTTCTTTTCTTTACTTGAAAAAGAGATTCAGTGCACTAATGCGAATAACGTAAAGTCTGTTCTTAACACCTAGCTTTTCTGATTTCAAATAGGGAAGAGAAATGTTAGTATGTATCAGAATCAGTACTGCGTGTACTTACTGCGGCAGAATCTTGTATCAGAGAACTGAACTTTTATCTCCTGCTCTGCATTCATTGTGACTAATGTTCTTATTGATTTATAAGGAAACATTTAAAAGTTTAATCTTAAGATGCAGTTTCAGGAGTCACGATGCGAGTCTGTTCCAATTTACTTCCTCAGAAAGTCAGCGACTTTTATGCCACAAACTAACCCCTGCATATGGTTGTTCAGATACTTGTATGAAATAGAATTAAGGCAGGCAATTGGGAATGGGAAATACTTAACCGTATTTAAAAAAGTGCCTCGGGAGAATTCCAGACTGGTAAAGCACTAAAAGACAAGAACACTGCTATTACTGCAGTGGTACGAGAGATACTACTACAACTATGGGCTTCCATCGCCCTTGAAACTACGTCTGTGTTACTCTATGATTCTCAGGTTTTAGAATGAAAAACAATCTGATGCATGACATTTTCTTTCTTTTTGAATTCTGTGCTGAATGACTGTATATGCAATGCAGCACTCAGCATAATTCTTTTAAAGGTGGACACACAGTCAGTTTTCAAGGCCTCCTGCTGGTCCAACAGATTCAGCTTTACCAAACCATTTCTCATTTACACAAACACTATTAAACCATATACTGGATATGTCCCTTTCTGTTAGTGGAGTATGCAATCTTAATAGCTTGATAGATTTTGGACAGGGACATATTTTTAATTTTTGACTCTCTGTGACTTTTCCAGCTGTCCATCAGCTCTAAAGTGTTTCAGCTGCTCCTCCTATCTTTTTCGTCTTTGGTACTACTGCTAGGGCAAGGAACCCTCCAGCCACTGGCAAGTTGGAAAGGGAAAGTAGAAATATGGCACCCAGTAGTATCACATATCCAATGTTTTACAGCTTAACTGAATTAAACTGTTTGACATCACACACATCATCATCTGTAGCATTAATTAGTTCACTGTTTGACATCACATGTCACCATATGCAGCATTAATTACCTTAGTGTTTGACATCACACACATCAATATATGTAGCATTAATTAGCTCACTGTTTGGCACCACTTGCATCATTGTATGTAGCATTAATTAGCTCAGTGTTTGACATCACACATGTCATCGTATGTAGCATTAGTTAGCTCCTGCCCCACCGTATTCCAAATTCGACTGGTATCTGCCATGCAATTACAAGGATATCCCAGCACCAGAAGAGTGTTAGATCATAGGGGGAAAAACAGCCTCTCTCCATGAATAGGTGAGTCAATGATTGCCCCCCCCCCCACACACACACACACACCACATTGATCTTCCAGCACCCAGGCTACTAGTCGAACTTGGGACACCTGGATTACAGTCAGGGCTCCGTCCCTCTATGCTATGTGACATGATATCACAGACAAGTTTATAAGCACTGTCTAGTTATAACAAACTAACACCAAACACAAGAAAGGCCTGTTTTCATTAAAAGAAGAGTATGAGAACACATACAGTTACTGAAATGTATGGCTTACTGTACATCGGATGGCATGTATTAAATGCATGTATGTTTGACAATATGTTTTACCATCACAGCTGGGAATGTTATGATACCCCATTAAGGCTAATAGTTTCTTGGCATCTTAGAAGCAGAAACCTATTTCAGGTATAAGAATCTGTAAAGAACTAGTTTGTTTTATAGAGACATTTTATTGATAAGATGTATATTATGTAGTAAGCAAATGACTCTTTGAAGGGATCCTTTATACATAGCAAGCAGCAAAATGATAGGAACTCTTTTATATTAAATAATATATTAATAATGAAACAACTTGACTTTCATTTTTTCTTAAAGAGGGTAGACAACTTTTATGTACAGAAACTAATGGCACACCATGACGCTATTAATGAGGAACATTTAGCATTCAGGCAATTTCTGACATTTCACTGGAATAATTAGATGGCAATGAAACTTTAAAAACAATGTTGATCTGTGATTACGGACTTGAAAACAAAATTTACTTATGTTGTTGTACCACTTTACGGAGTTATGGGTGTCAGTTGAAGGTGAAATATCATCCAATAACTCTTACTAAGAAAGGCAGTGAAGTTTCATAACTATTAGAGGCCAGTGTGTATACTGCTACACGTGAGAAAGGTATGAGTTAGACATCAGTTTAACAGACAATATTTTGTATGACAATTAGTCTGCTTAAGACAAACACAGTCATCATTTATCACCATAAATAATATACTGCTTACATAATAAGGCCAAAAGACAGACTCTAAATGTAAATTTTCCAAAGTATTAACCTTACTCATTTTTGATCTTGAAAACTACTCTAGCACTCTTCTGACTAAACCATCGCCTCACCTTGCCTGGCTTTTAGCACCCTGCATCAACCAGTGAGGGGTTCTGCTTTCCTGAGAGTGATATCTTTCAGCAGCCTCACCTACAGTCCAGGGAGTGAGGGGTTAGACTCATTAGTTAATTGGCTGCCACCAACCACATGGATTTTACCAATCATGCACACACTACTCTAGTTGCAGGCAGGCCTAGAGCAATGCCTACTACACTGAGAGCAGTATGGTACGTGCTGCAACACACCTGCTGGGCTTATCTATAGTGTGAGCACTTCTTGGCTTCATACATTGGTTTATACCTGCCAGGTTCCACCTTTATCACATAGCTTCCATCTGAGGGTTTCCATCGAGGTGATGCTACTGCAACAGGAACTACGCAGATTCCTCCCCTGGATGAGCCAGAAGATGTCAACTCCAAACTCCCATTCCTCTCCAGCTGGTATCAACAACTCACTGCCATACTCCCACAGATGGCATCAGCCACTAACTTCATACTTCCCAGCTGGTATCAGTCAATCCGTCCTGTACCTCCTCAGCTGGTATCAGTCAATCCGTCCTGTACGTCCCCAGCTGGTATCAGTCAATCCGTCCTGTACCTCCCCCATCTGGTATCAGTCAATCCATCCTGTACCTCCCCCATCTGGTATCAGTCAATCCATCCTGTATCTCCCCAGCTGGTATCAGTCAATCCATCCTGTACCTCCTCAGCTGGTATCAGTCAATCCGTCCTGTACGTCCCCAGCTGGTAGCAGTCATTCACTCCTGTACCTCCCAAGCTGGTATCAGTCAATCCATCCTGTACCTCCCTAGCTGATATCAGTCAATCCATCCCGTACCTGCCCAGCTGGTATCAGTCAATCTGTCCTGTACCTCCCTAGCTGGTATAAGTCACTCTCTCCCGTACTTCCCCATCTGGTATCAGTCCCTGGCTGGTATCAGTCAATCTGTCCTGTACCTCCCCAGCTGGTATCAGTCAATCCGTCGTGTACTTCCGCAGCTGGTATCAGTCACTGTCTACTCTATGTCCCTGGCTGGTATCAGTCACTCTCTCCTCTACCTCCCCGCCTGGTGTCAGTCACTTGTTCCTGTACCTCTCAAGCTAGTGTCAGTCACTCTCTCCTGTACCTTCCCAGCTCGTGTCAGTCACTCACTCCTGTACCTCCCTAGCTGGTATCAGTCAATCCATCCTGTACCTCCCTAGCTGGTTATCAGTCACTCACTCCTGTACCTCACCAGCAGGTATCAGTCATTCACTCCTTACCTCACCAGCTGGTATCAGTCATTCACTCCTGTACCTCCCTAATTGGTGTATCATTCACTCTCTCCTGTACTTCCCCAGATGGTATCAGTCAATCCATCCTGTACCTCCCCAGCTGGTATCAGTCAATCCATCCTGTACCTCCCCAGCTGGTATCAGTCAATCCATCCTGTACCTCCCCAGCTGGTATTAGTCAATCCATCCTGTACCTCCCCAGCTGGTATCGGTTAATCCATCCTGTACCTCCCCAGCTGGTATCGGTCACTCCATCCTGTACCTCCCCAGCTGGTATCGGTCACTCCGTCCTGTACCTCCCCAGCTGGTATCAGTCAATCCATCCTGTACCTCCCCAGCTGGTATCAGTCAATCCATCCTGTACCTCCCCAGCTGGCATTAGTCAATCCATCCTGTACCTCCCAAGCTGGTATCAGTCAATCCATCCTGTACCTCCCCAGCTGGTATTAGTCAATCCGTCCTGTACCTCCCCAGCTGGTATCAGTCAATCCGTCCTGTACCTCCCCAGCTGATATCAGTCATTCACTCCTTACCTCACCAGCTGGTATCAGTCACTCACTCCTGCCCCTCCCCAGCTGGTATCAGTCACTCACTCCTGCCCCTCCCCCTCCCCAGCTGGTATCAGTCAATCCATCCTGTACGTCCCCAGCTGGTATCGGTCAATCCATCCTGTACCTCCCCAGCTGGTATCAGTCTCTCTGTCCTGTAACTCCCCAGCTGGTATCGGTCAATCTGTCCTGTACCTCCCCAGCTGGTGTCAGTCAATCTGTCCTGTACCTCCCCAACTGGTATCAGTCAATCCGTCCTGTACCTTCCCAGCTGGTATCAATCAATCTGTCCTGTACCTCCTCAGCTGGTATCGGTCAATCAGTCCTGTACCTCCCCAGCTGGTATCGGTCAATCCGTCCTGTACCTCCCCAGCTGGTATAAGTCAATCCATCCTGTACCTCCCCAGCTGGTATCAGTCAATCCGTCCTGTACCTCCCCAGTTGGTATCAGTCAATCCGTCCTGTACCTCCCCAGCTGGTATCAGTCAATCCGTCCTGTACCTCCCCAGCTGATATCAGTCATTCACTCCTGTACCTCCCCAGCTGGTATCAGTCATTCACTCCTGTACCTCCCCAGCTGGTATCAGTCAATCTGTCCTGTACCTCCCCAGCTGGTATCAGTCAATCTGTCCTGTACCTCCCCAGCTGGTATCAGTCAATCTGTCCTGTACCTCCCCAGCTGGTATCAGTCAATCTGTCCTGTACCTCCCCAGCTGGTATCAGTCATTCACTCCTGTACCTCCCCAGCTGGTATCAGTCAATCCATCCTGTACCTCCCCAATTGGTATCAGTCATTCACTCCTGTACCTCCCTAATTGGTGTATCATTCACTCTCTCCTGTACTTCCCCAGATGGTATCAGTCAATCCATCCTGTACCTCCCCAGCTGGTATCAGTCAATCCATCCTGTACCTCCCCAGCTGGTATCAGTCAATCCGTCCTGTACCTCCCCAGCTGATATTAGTCAATCCGTCCTGTACCTCCCCAGCTGGTATCGGTCAATCCATCCTGTACCTCCCCAGCTGGTATCGGTCACTCCATCCTGTACCTCCCCAGCTGGTATCGGTCACTCCATCCTGTACCTCCCCAGCTGGTATCGGTCACTCTGTCCTGTACCTCCCCAGCTGGTATCGGTCAAT
This sequence comes from Protopterus annectens, assembly GCF_019279795.1. NCBI lineage: Eukaryota > Metazoa > Chordata > Ceratodontiformes > Protopteridae > Protopterus > Protopterus annectens. The sequence goes on from NC_056743.1 coordinate 456,799,492, forward strand.
CCATCCTGTACCTCCCCAGCTGGTATCAGTCAATCCATCCTGTACCTCCCCAGCTGGTATCAGTCAATCCATCCTGTACATCCCCAGCTGGCATCAGTCAATCCATCCTGTACCTCCCCAGCTGGTATCAGTCAATCCGTCCTGCACCTCCCCAGCTGGTATTAGTCAATACATCCTGTACCTCCCCAGCTGGTATCAGTCAATCCGTCCTGTACCTCCCCAGCTGGTATTAGTCAATCCGTCCTGTACCTCCCCAGCTGGTATCAGTCAATCCATCCTGTACTTCCGCAGCTGGTATCAGTCAATCCATCCTGTACTTCCGCAGCTGGTATCAGTCAATCCGTCCTGTACCTCCCCAGCTGGTATCAATCACTCTGTCCTGTACCTCCCCAGCTGGTATCAGTCAATCTGTCCTGTACTTCCGCAGCTGGTATCAGTCACTGTCTACACTATGTCCCTAGCTGGTATCAGTCACTCTGTCCTCAACCTCCCTGCCTGGTGTCAGTCACTTGTTCCTGTACCTCCCTAGCTGGTATCAGTCACTCTCTCCTCTACCTCCCCGGCTGGTATCCATCACTCTGTCCTCTACCTACCAAGCTGGTAATAGTCACTCCCTCCTGTACCTCCCCAGCTGGTGTCAGTCGCTCACGCACGTAGTTCTCCAGCTGGTATCAGTCACGCTCTCCTATACCACCCCAGCTGGTGTCAGTCACTCAGTCCTGTACTTCCCCATCTGGTATCAGTCACTCACTCCTGTACCTCCCCAACTGGTATCAGATACTCACTCCTGCCCCTCCCCAGCTGGTATCAGTCACTCAGTCCTGTACCTCCTCAGTTGGTATCAGTCACTCTCTCCTGTACCTCCCCAGCTGGTATCAGTCACTCACTCCTGCCCCTCCCCAGCTGGTGTCAGTCACTCACTCCTGCCCCTCCCCATCTGGTATCAGTCACTCAGTCCTGTACCTCCTCAGCTGGTATCAGTCACTCTCTCCTGTACCTCCCCAGCTGGTATCAGTCACTCAGTCCTGTACCTCCCCAGCTGGTATCAGTCAATCCGTCCTGTACCTCCCCAGCTGGTATCAGTCAATCCGTCCTGTACCTCCCCAGCTGGTATTAGTCACACACACACACACACACACACACACACACACACACACACACACACACACACACACACACACACACACAAACTCACATAAACACAGAGAGACACGGATACAAACAGATGCATGCACATGCACACACACACAAACACACGGACACACATGGGCGTGCATACAAACACACACATATCCACACACCTGGACACACAGATACAAACACATACACAAACACAAATATACACACACATAAATGCACATGGACACGTCCGCTCGCACACATACACATACTTACAGGTGGTACCATTATTGTGGGACCAAGTTTCCTCACTCCCGCAGGATGTGTGTACCAGAATGACCTTCTCATTTTCACTCTAAATTGTGTTATATTTTCACATTGGCACTTCTCAAAGCATTGGCCTACATATTAGTTTAACAAACTATCTTGTGGAGGCAGAAAGCACAACACATTGGAGGGGATTATTCTTTACAACACAGAGTAAATAGATTGCTTCCTAACACTGTATATAGTAATGTAGTATGATAGCAGTAATATGATTTGTGCAAATTATGTAAAGGATAAAAATGAAAGCTTTAAGAGAACAACTTAACAAGGAAGAGAAAATGTTAGATGTTTTATATTCCTCATTAAATAGCAGCAGTTATTTGTTTTTAAGTGTTGACCAATCATTTTGTGATAAGGGACTAACATACTCTTTTAATGCTGCTAAGGTCAGTATACAAGTAAGATTGTTTGACTTTTGATAGGTCTCCCAAAAATAGCAAACAGACCATTTCAAATGCACAAATTTGTGATCAGAAGATCACAGCTGAATATTTGCCTGAAATTAATGTTTTGTGCAGTGGAAGAAGGCCCCCCCCCCCACTCAGCTATGTGGGAGTCTGCACCTGTATATCCTTTACTTCATAATACTTACAACTGGAAAAAAAGCAATTACTTTTTTTTTTGGGTATACAAATCAATCATCTGCATTTTTCATTATTCAATGAATTCAGAGAGAGGCACTGATATTTTAAGCCCAGTGCTGAATTAATAGCAGAAACAGCTCCTTTTAAGGATATTCCATAGTAAAATATGTAACTAAGTTCTTCGAATCTGCTGATGCAGCTAGAGTTAATATAAATTGCTAATGCTGCTTCATAAATGATATACCTTGTGATCCAGGCAGCATATTCACATGTGTCTAGGGAGTATTATCTAGGTCTGTTGCGAGGATATATATGACTTATACAAGTTGTATTCCCGATCTGCGGGTGGTATAAAGTAAGTACTAGCATGGGATGCTGACAAAAAAATCTATGGTTGATAGACTAATATCTGGATGAAGAAGAGAACTACCTGTACAAAATGTCTGAAAAGTGAGCATCACTGCGACACAGGACTGTGTAAAAATGTTTTACTTTTTCTGTCTTACAAAGAATCAGCTCTGAGAATACCTTAATTCTCTGTAAACAGTCAATAAAACATCTTTTCAGCTTATGTCACTGCAAAGGAAGAGTTTAATATCAGTGCATGAATTTGATAACTTCTGTACAGCACAGTTTAGAAACTTTCATCAAGAACTACTGAATACTTTGGAATAAAATGCAGTTAGAGCAGACTGGATAAATAAATAGACAGACAGATAGGGATATCAAAATACCACCACATCAGTACATGTGTAAAAACGAACCGAGCAAACAAAGAAAACATACATTGGATACAGTCATGGAGGCCATGCAGTGACGGTTGCAGGAGGGGCTTGGCCCACTGAGAAAAAAATAATGTTTAACTTTGTTGTACTTTTCAACTGGCTGATGACTGAACCGCAAGAAAACACAAGTGGTCAATATTTTTTCAATGTATGGACATAGCTCAAAATATATACATACATAAGTATATGTGACATGGAAATTAAAGACATCCAGAGCTTGTGATTGAAGCCAAGCATGTAGGACAAGAGATGCGGACGAGGAACAATTGCGTGATATGGGATCAGACATTTGGAATTTGTACTGGTTAATCTTATTGTATTTCATGATCATTTAACAAGATTTTTTTTAAATTATCATACGTACTTATCAGTCAGAGTTACTTATCAGTCAGAGTTACAAATGATAAAGAAGTACAGAGAGCTCAAACCACTACATCTTGCTATGGATAACATATTGAAAAAAGGTATGCAGCCTTGGAGCTTAAAAAATAGGCCTGCAAGTTGAAAACTAAATTTGCATTGTGAGGTCAAACTAAACAGAGCCACAATGTTGTCATAAACAACTTATTAAAGTGGGGCTAAGATGGATCCATTTGTGTACCTGATCAATAGAATATGTCAGTTAATTAAAGGAATATATGACTAAATGAACTCTCTGTACATCAGGCATTACTACTTTCTAGTCAAAACAGAAGAAGAAAAAATCATGTATAACATGATTCAGTGCATTACAGTATTTTTAAGGTGCTCCCTGTTAAGCTAGAGATCTGGGATTGAGCCCCATCTGTTCCCCTTTTATGCTGCTTAGCAATAAACATGGCACTTAACTGCTTTAAGGTTCTTCTTGTTACTCTAACAGAAGGAATGTCTCATTCTGGTGGAATTACCTTGGTAACATAATAAATGCATCTTTCATCTCCTTTGAATTTATAGGCATTCTACATCACTGCCAAAAATATATTTACTTTCAAAACTTCCACATTCCAGAAAGCCTGAAAAACAGAAGCATACCTGTCATTCCATAAACCAAAGCTTTCCCTTTTTTGAAGCCTCAGCATAAAAATTAATCTCTGACTCGCATCAAAGAACAGACAAAATTTTCCTTAGTCTTCAAATGTAACTATAGCTTGGTCATTGTGTTTATTATCATTGGACATTATACTAAGTCAGGACAATAAGGTTGTACACAACACAACACCAGCAATGTAAAGAACCAGAAAGTGTTTGTATTCTTTTTTGTTGTTTCTGCAAATCTGCAGTGCTTGAAAATGGATACTTGAAGTCTATCCCATGTGCCCCTTTCAAATAAAATAAATAAATGTGGACATTTAGAGCATTATTAGGTGCCTGTTGTCAGTGTTCTATTGAATAGGTTCATAGATTAGTACTAAGCTAACTGCCCTTGCAAGCCATTTTAAGCCTAGCCAATTATCCCTTGTGAGATTCAAACCCTGCACCTTGTGTTTGTAAGGCAAATACCTTAGCCATTACACCACCCTCCCAACCCAATAAGTTATTTGGTTAATTTAAATATACTATAAAGAGGTAGCAGTTGCATTTTTATATGTGACTCTGGATTCCAGAGTTCAGGAAAACAAGAGGAACATCTTGATACCAACCAACGAAAGGAAAGTTAGTTAGGCCTATTCTGTGGATGAAGATTTAGTGAAGCAATTGGTTAATGACATACCCTCTGCCAGAGTATGCACCTTTAAAATAACAGCACTAAAACCTCTAGCGGACTGCTCCGTAACTGTGAAGTTTCGTGTGTTGCATTCCGCCTCTTAGGATATGTGTCTAGAAGCCATTAATGTCATCCTGATTATATCCTATTATCACTCTCTGACACTAGCAGCCAGCTGTGTGAAGGAAATGATTTGCAGTATCTTTGATCAGTAAATGAGAACAGTGCTTTCTATGCTATGGGAGTACCTACATCAATAAATAAAGTAAAACAAAATAAAATTGGTGGACAGTATATAAAAGAGCTAAGGACACATATAATAATGTCTGTGTCACAAACTGTACAAATTATGTTATTGTGACTTTGGACTGGGATTAGCTACAAGAGTCCCTGGATTGAGCCACCTACTCAATTATCAAATGAATAAATAATAATAATAATTAATGTGACAATAAGCTCCATGTCACCAGTTAAATACCTACTTCTTAAAAAGAAGGATTCCCAACCCTTTCCCTTTAATACTGTTCTGTCTGTTTAAAGCTCTTACTTAATGGCTAGTGCATTTTACGCTACTAACCTTTATTACAGTAACCAAGCTACTAGCAATTATAACCTAGGATAAAAGAGAAGAAACAACATAAGTATGAATAGTACAAGTTTTATTCATTTATTTATCATTTCAAGCTTAACATTCTGAAGATCTTTGTTGAGACGGAGGTAAATAAATGAAATGATAAGATTATTAAAATGGAACAGAATTTCAAAAATGTTTATACCATTATTATCCACCATAAAAATAAATAAAATGAGGCCATGACTCCTAATATAGATCATGTTAGCATGTATAAAATGTGCCTTTCCTCAAGGGCATAGCAAGGTGTCTGTCATATATCTCATTTGTGAGCAGTGCTGAAATTCAAATGAAATACCCTGGCTTACTACATTCTAAATTTTATTCATTTATTTAGTTTGTTTATTACCATGTATATCATGTGCAAGCACTTTTCTTTTAGTGAGCAGTGCAGGAATTCATGTAAAATACCCTGACTAAATGCACTAGAAATTATGTTGGTTTATTTATTTAATTGTTTGCCTGTCTGTCTGAAGAATGCATGTATCTCTAATTTTTTTTTTCAAAATTGAAAGGTCATCCAGTGGCTGGGGAAGAGGCTGCATTGTGTAAATTGCTGTTACAATTCCAAATGTCCTGCTATACCCCTCTCTGCTTTATAGAGCATATTCATATTTACATAACATAAAATTAATTCAGGGATTGCTCATTCCGAGCAGTGCAGTCTCTCTCATTGTCTCTGTCCATCTGTCTGTCTCTTTCACTTAACTAGACATTGCTTCTCAGTCACAGGCTTTTGCCTATCAAAAAAAATAAATAAACAAATCTTTACAACACCCTTAAGATACACTCATTAATTTTGTAAAATTAGAGGCAAGTCTACGTAGGAAAACAGAGCATTCCAGAAGTAAAAGGAAGGATAGAATGAAAAGAGCTTTCAATTACATCAGTTACAGCTCAAAACTGTCATGCTTAACATTCTGTGTTGCTCATCTTCTGACCCTCGTAAACGTTCTATTAATTGAGAAGTTCCAGCATTCTACAGTATCCATTGGAATTTGAGACTGCAAATTCCTAAAGCTTTATGGCATTCAGTAGTCAAAAAACATTGTATGCAATGGTCTGCTTGACATGCATTTGCTACTTCTAGCCTCATGACTTCTTGGGTGTCGCACATTCTGCCCGTTTGTCACATGGTTGGGTAGTGAAACACTCACAGGCATCATAACACATGCAAAAATAAGAGTGAAGGCAAGGAGCAGAATAACAAAGGTCAAAGGTAAGTAAACACTGCCCAAGCTTCAGGTTAAGAAATGTGGTAAAATCTTTACAGGTACGCAAAGGAACAAAAGAAGAAAAGGGAAAAACCATGGAGTGGGGTCTGATAATATCATGTATGCCAGGCATAGAGCTCCTCCTCAACAGCCTGTAGGAAACAGAATACAGGGATAGGCCTTGAGGAAGTCTGCATAGGACACGTTACTTACGATCTGTATTCTTTTAGTGAGAAACCTCTGTGGACATTCCAGTTGTTGTATATGCCTGGTTAAGTACATACTAAAGGGGGCATTGTACTCGGGTCTATGTTATATATTCGAACATTCAAAATGTTGAATACCATATATTTGAATGTTCGAATATATAATAAAAAAAGAAGAAAAAAAGAAAAACGTACCTTAACGGTGTGAGCAGGGGGGGCAAGCCACCCTGCACCCCCCCCCCGCAGGTCCCTACTTAAATATACAAACTCCAAGACTGCACTTCAGTGCAGAAAAGGGGGATTCTCCCATTCTGCACTATACGGCACCGATAAAGTCAACCTTTGAACACTCGATCATATGATCTCGACCATAATGTATTTAAAACAAAATCACCAAAGAAAACCAAGTGTCCCAACTGGAAAACAAACGTATATGATAAAATACCAGTAGGACAGCCACGGCAATAAAAAGTCTCTTTTAATACTGACATAAAACATAAAATAGGACAAGTGCTTTCACGTATCAAGTACGCTTCATCAGATCCTCTAAAATCAAATAAAAACCTTCAGTTTAAATACAATAGTATACCAAATCAACAGCTCATAACAATTAAAGCTAATTGAATATCAATTGAGCATTAAAAACACAGAACACAAATTCAAACTTTTCTCAGCCTGCGACTCAATACAGGCTTAATAGAGATACTATTATTTATTCCTGGATGCTTATGTGCTTCTAACCTCAGTATCCAATGAAGTTCTTGTTGTTCTAGGAAGTTATTGGTATCAGCCCCTTTGATATTATTGTACACTGGTTATAAAACCCTAAACAAAAAACAGTGTTCAGGAAATGTCATTACATGCTTGGCCAAATCATTCAATTCATTCTTTTTACGTATTTCATATAGATGTTTACTAATACGTTCTTTCAACCTCTGAGTAGTTTTGCCCACGTAATAACATGGGCATGTATCACACGTAGACAAGTACACCAGATTACTAGTATCACAGTCGGCATAGAACCTAGGTTCAAATTTAAACAAAGTGTTGGGACAGTTGAATGTTTGTTGTGTACATAAATCATCACAAAATTTGAACTTCCTACAAGTAAACACGCGGTAGTGATGCTGCAGTAGTGTTGTCACCTCACAGCAAGACGTTGTCGCATTTGATTCTCAGAACGTCTTCTGTGTGGAGGCATGCGTGAATGGGTGTGCCTTTGTTGAAGGTTGTGCATCAGGGCTGGTAACTCGGCACGTAAAATTCCACTACCAAACATTAGTGGACCGGAGTTCTGCTGTGGCGACCCCTAACCGGGATAAGGTGAAAGACACAACAACATGCATAAGTACCTAATCTTTTGCTCTCTATAGAATGCTTGTTCCTCTTATCCTTACATAAGCTGTTTCAAGTTAGCATTATTGCGAAATGTAAAATGTGGAGTCTCACCTACAATTCTAGCAGTGGAATCATCAGTGAGCAAAAGTGGCCAATATTTTTGAACAATATCTTTTACCACTTTGTTGTTACTAGTATAGTCCATGGTAAAGTAAAAATATTTCCTATTCCTATTCGAACATTGTTACTGGGTGGGGAAATAACTGCAGCTTCAGACTGCACATTATTAACGTGTTGTTATATCCCTTTCCACTCTCTGTATCATGTTCTTCTTATAACCTCTATCCAGAACATGGTTTTCATTTTGTGCATCTCCGAATTGAGGGGCTCACTCCATTCACATATCCTTTGAACTCTCATATATTGACGTTTAATAATAATTGGAAAAATGTGACGAGGATGCATACTATCATAACTCAAAAGCCCATTCCGCCAGCATGATTTTTTAAATAATGTGGTATGAACATTCCCATCCTGATTCTTATAAACAGATACATCAAGAAAATCAACAGGATCATAGGAACTAGTAACAGTAAATTTCAAAAAATCAGTAGTTAATTCTAACTGCTGTATGAATTGGAGCAAAGAGTTATGATCTCCATCCCAAAACATAAAAACATCATCCACAAATCTTCTATATAATTTAACTCTATTAATATGTGGACTATTATGTAGATGGTTTAACTCCCAAAAGTGCATAACTAAATTTGCATAGGTATTAGCACAAGGGGTGCCCATTGCGACACCCCATTTCTGCAGAAAAATCTTTTCACAAAATAGAAACAAATTATTACTCAAAATAAGCTCCAAGAATGTACAAACTATCTCAACTTCAACATTAGAGAAGGCTCTTTGTTTTAATAAAACACTTATTATAGTATCTATACCATAATAATTTGGTATACAAGTAAACAGGTTCTTAACATCCATGGTAACCATCAAAAGAGAAGATGCATCATTTTTGGCAGTGTGTTCATTGATATCATTTAAGAAGTGCATAGTAACTTTCAATATGGTGTCAATCAAAGGAACCACCTTCTTTAATTTACCTTCAACATAAACAGAAAGTGATTCAGTAACCCAACCACCTCCCGACACAATGGGTCTCATGGGGGGTGATACCAAAGATTTATGTACTTTGGGGAATCCTTTGATCACTGGAATAACCGGGTGAGTTACTTTCAGAAAACCAAATAAAGTCTCAGTGATTGACCTATTCATTAATAGTTCATCTAAATAATCATGTACCATATTAGTAATTATTCTAACATAAGATCTATCCACTTTAACATAGACATCATGATCATCCAGCATTTCATTCATAGCTCTGACATAATCAACAGTATTCATAAGGACAACCACCCCACCTTTATCGGCTGGTCAAATAGCCAACAAATCATTGTTCATTAAGCCTTATAAGGCTTTTTTCTTTGTGTTTGTCATATTATGAAAAGCACCCAGTCTCCCTCTTTCAGTATCTTTATACAGGGCATCTTCACACATTTTAACAAACAATTCAATGTGGGCTGGTAGCGGTGGAGAAAATGTACTTAATCTGCGATATGTAATAGTATCGCCATCATTATCAGAAACATTAGAGTCATTAAACAATAATTTGCAAGCAAGATTTCGAGCAAAAAGTTGTACATCAGTCAAAGTGTCTGTTAGTTTCATTGCCGTAGCTGGAATGAAGGATAAACCTCTATTCAATAAGGACATCTCACTAGTAGATAAGTTATAATTAGATAGGTTAACAACAAGACTACCTGTCTGCGTGTCCTCCGACTGTAGATCAGTTATAATTAGATAGGTTAACAACAAGACTACCTATCTGCATGTCCTCCGACTGTAGATAAGTTATAATTAGATAGGTTAACAACAAGACTACCTGTCTGCGTGTCCTCCGACTGTAGATAAGTTATAATTAGATAGGTTAACAACAAGACTACCTGTCTGCGTGTCCTCCGACTGTAGATAAGTTATAATTAGATAGGTTAACAACAAGACTACCTGTCCTCTGACTGTAGATAAGTTATAATTAGATAGGTTAACAACAAGACTACCTATCTGCGTGTCCTCCGACTGTAGATAAGTTATAATTAGATAGGTTAACAACAAGACTACCTGTCTGTGTGTCCTCCGACTGTAGATAAGTTATAATTAGATAGGTTAACAACAGGACTACCTGTCTGCGTGTCCTCCGACTGTAGATAAGTTATAATTAGATAGGTTAACAACAAGACTACCTGTCTGCGTGTCCTCCGACTGTAGATAAGTTATAATTAGATAGGTTAACAACAAGACTACCTATCTGCGTGTCCTCAGACTGTAGATAAGTTATAATTAGATAGGTTAACAACAAGACTACCTGTCTGCGTGTCCTCCGACTGTAGATAAGTTATAATTAGATAGGTTAACAACAAGACTACCTGTCTGCGTGTCCTCCAACTGTAGATAAGTTATAATTAGATAGGTTAACAACAAGACTACCTGTCTGCGTGTCCTCTGACTGTAGATAAGTTATAATTAGATAGGTTAACAACAAGACTACCTATCTGCGTGTCCTCCGACTGTAGATAAGTTATAATTAGATAGGTTAACAACAAGACTACCTGTCTGCGTGTCCTCCGACTGTAGATAAGTTATAATTAGATAGGTTAACAACAAGACTACCTGTCTGCGTGTCCTCCAACTGTAGATAAGTTATAATTAGATAGGTTAACAACAAGACTACCTATCTGCGTGTCCTCCGACTGTAGATAAGTTATAATTAGATAGGTTAACAACAAGACTACCTATCTGCGTGTCCTCCGACTGTAGATAAGTTATAATTAGGTTAACAACAAGACTACCTATCTGCGTGTCCTCTGACTGTAGATAAGTTATAATTAGATAGGTTAACAACAAGACTACCGATCTGCGTGTCCTCCGACTGTAGATAAGTTATAATTAGATAGGTTAACAACAAGACTACCCATCTGCGTGTCCTCCGACTGTAGATAAGTTATAATTAGATAGGTTAACAACAAGACTACCTATCTGCGTGTCCACCGACTGTAGATAAGTTATAATTAGATAGGTTAACAACAAGACTACCTATCTGCGTGTCCTCCGACTGTAGATAAGTTATAATTAGATAGGGTTAACAACAAGACTACCTGTCTGCGTGTCCTCCGACTGTAGATAAGTTATAATTAGATAGGTTAACAACAAGACTACCTATCTGCGTGTCCTCCGACTGTAGATAAGTTATAATTAGTGAGGTTAACAACAAGACTACCTATCTGCGTGTCCTCCGACTGTAGATAAGTTATAATTAGAGAGGTTAACAACAACACTACCTGTCTGCATGTCCTCCGACTGTAGATAAGTTATAATTAGTTTAACAACAAGACTACCTACCTATCTGCGTGTCCTCCAACTGTAGATAAGTTATAATTAGATAGGTTAATAACAAGACTACCTATCTGCGTGTCCTCCGACTGTAGATAAGTTATAATTAGATAGGTTAACAACAAGACTACCTATCTTCGTGTCCTCCGACTGTGCATTTGGCCCAGGTCTCCCGAGAACTTCCCCGGACTTTCAGAATGGTTGAAGGTTCTTTGCTGAATTGGTAGGTGTAAAAATCTCAGTAAACATCTATATGAAATACGTAAAAAGAATGAATTGAATGCTTTGGCCAAGCATGTAATGACGTTTCCTGAACACCGGTTTTTGTTTAGGGTTTTACAACTAGTGTACAATAATATCAGAGGGGGTGATACCAATAACTTCCTTGAACAACAACTTCATTGGATACTGAGGTTACAAGCACATAAATATCCAGGAATAAATAATAGTACCTCTATTAAGCCTGTATTGAAGGGACGCAGGCTGAGAAAAGTTTGAATTTGTGTTCTGTGTTTTTAATGCTCAGTTGATATTCAATTAGCTTTAATTGTTATGAGCTGTTGATTTGTTATACTATTGTATTTAAATTGAAGGTTTTTATTTGATTTTAGAGGATCTGATGAAGCGTACTTGATACGTGAAAGCGCTTGTCCTATTTTATGGTTTATGTCAGTTTTAAGAGTCTTTTTATTGCTGTGGCTGTCCTACTGGTATTTTGTTATCATGATCTCGACCATATGATGTTCGACATGTCCAGCATCCGAAGCTATAACATAGACCCTTGTACTCAATGATAGGTCTGATGAATGCCAAATACAATGGAACAATGACTTCCTTGGACCTAGATACCATGCTTTATTTATAAGTTGCACAACATAGAATGATTTACTCACTAATATAGACATATTATGGTCAAAGGCTTGATTACTGTATGTGTGTCCCCAAGTCCCTGGGTCGACTCTATGGGGTGTGTTGTCAATATGATTGTTACCAGGGGTGCATGTCTTCCCAAAGGATACTATTATGCATGTCTTGGCATTTAGTTTTATTCCATAGCTCTGACACCAGTTGTTTGTGTCAGCCCTTCTTGGGGAATGTGTGTCATTGAGGACAGCTCCTAAATCTCAATCACCTGCAGATTTAGTCAGCTAGAGACCATTGACATTGGCCTTGATTTCAGAGAAGTAAAAGAAACGGTCCCAGGACCAATCCCAGAGGGACTCCTCTTGTGACTGGCCTCTTTGTAAAGGTGGACTCCCCAATTCTAACTTCATGAGTCCTATCTGTGAGCACGTTGGCTGTCCACCGGATGACATAAGGATGACTTAACCTTTTGAGTTTATCAACAATGCATGAATGCGGTATTATGTCAAATGCCTTGACCAGGTCAAGGTAGGCAGTGTGAAGCATTTTGCCCTCATCCATTGCTTTGGTGACCTTCTCAAAGAATTCCACCAGGTTAAGCAGGCATGGCTTGCCCTTGACGAAACCAAATAGAGTTGGGTTCAGTGTCTGGAGGTTTCCTATGTCATTATCGATCATTTCCATGATAATTCTTTCCCCGGCTTTGCATATAAAACTAGTGAGACTTATAGGTCTGTAGTTGGCCCACCTTTTTGCAGAGGGATGACTGTTGCAGTTCTCCAGTCATGAGGCATGAAGGCTATTTGGAGGCTACAGTTAAATAGCAATACCAGACAGCCTGATAGGACATGTTTCATGCTATTTAGAAAGCATCCTAGGATATTGTCTGAGCCCATTGATGCAGTGTTCTTGACCTCAAAGTGAGCATTGAAGAACTATTTCCTATTGATAATAGGGGGGGTTATATCTGATGGCAATTCCTAAGGGAAGGTTGAGGGGTAGAGAGGAGTAAAGCTGGAGATGAATTTGTCGGCCAGTAAGTTTGTTATAACTTCTGGCTCATTATAGGTGGCTCTATTTAAAATGAGCTGTGCATACAATTGCGCATTGCCTTTGAGGTTGCAAACTTAGCTAAAGAATGCCATATGGTTGTCCTTGGCTAAATCTACCTCAGACTTGGCTTCAGTAGACTTTATTTGCCCTGTGAGGAGTTTGATGAGAGTGCTTTTATCCTGCTGTATGCTGCACCTCCTAATTTTTGCCATGATTTTCTTCCTTCTGTTATACAGCCTACTGATTTTGTGATACCACCAGGGTGGCTGTTTTTGTGAGTTAGTTCTGTACTTCTTCCTGGTGGGTACAGCTGCCTCTAAACAACTATTAACATGCTTGTATGGGGTTTCTGTGAACAGTTCTGCATAGGCAGTAGTGTTCTTAGGGTTTAAAGGGGCTTGAAACTTTATCAGGTTATCACTTAATAATAGGAAGTTAGTCTTAGAGTAGTTCCTAAATATTCCATGGTTAGCGGTGGTTCCAGGTTTTATTTTTACTTCAAAGGAGACCATTTTGTGGTCTGACCTTACCAGAGAAGACATTACAGCAGGGAGTGTGTAGCACTCTCCCACATGAGTGATGACCAGATCCAGTATGGATGCTCCCCTGGTTAGTGTATTGACTATCTGGTCCAGGGAGTTTGTGTTTAAAAAAATACAGAAAGCTCTGTGCCTGTGCATTTGGTGTCATATAGGATTCCCATTTATTAGTGGGATAATTAAAGTCACCCATGAATACAGTATTGGGTTGGATGATGAGTGTTTCCAATAAGTTTAAAGACATAGGTTCATAGGTTCATAGATTAGTACTTGGCTAACTGCCCTTGTGGACAATTGTACGCCTAGCCAAATACCCTCTTTGAGAATCAAATCCTGTACCCTGTGTCTGAAAGGCAAGCACCTTAAACATTACGCCAGCCTCCCACCCGTGGGCTTGCAAGGAAGTTGTATTTGATTATGTCTGTTGTGATTTGAATGTGGAGAATCTGAGTGCTTTATGCCCTGAAGCATATTTATTTTTGTTGTAATTTGAGACACCTCCACCTTTGTGTGTTATCTGGTCTAAATGTGTAAACGGCATTACATCTTTGAACTCTATGTGCTCTCCAATGTTTCAAACCAGGTCACAGTGACTTCACAACTGCTGAATGAAGAGAGCTTCTAGAAGAGGAGTTTTTTTCTTTAGCTCCCTATCATTGAGCAGTGACAACTTTAGATTTTCTTGGTTTTGATTTGCTATGTGAGAAGTACTTTCAGTCTGGCATTGCCTAAAAAAGGCACTGTGGGAGAGGACAATGTTTTAGCTAATATAAAAAGGCACTTTGGAGGAGGACAATGTTTTAGCTAATATAAAAAGGCACTTTGGAGGAGGACAATGTTTCAGTTAATAAAAAAAGGCAGTATAGGGAGGACAATGTTTTAGTTAATATAAAAAGGCACAATGGGGAGGACAGTGTTTTAGTTAATATAAAAAGGCACTATGGGGGAGGACAATGTTTTAGTTAATATAAAAAGGCAGTATGGGGAGGACAATGTTTTAGTTAATACAAAAAAGCACTGTGGAGAAAGGACAATGTTTTAGATTATATAAAAAGGTACTATGGGGGAGGACAATTTTTTAGTTGATATAAAAAGGCACTGTGGGGAAAACAATGTTTTAGTTAATATAAAAAGGCACTATGGGGGAGAACAATGCTTTAGTTCATATAAAAAGGCACTATGGGGGGGAATGTTTATTAATATAAAAAGGCACTATGGGGGAGAACAATGTTTTAGTTAATATAAAAAGGCACTATGGGGAAAGGACAATGTTTTAGTTGATATAAAAAGGTACTATGCGGGAGGACAGTGTTTTAGTTAATATAAAAAGGCACTATGGGGGAGGACAATCATTTAGGTAATATAAAAAGGCACTATGGGGAGGATGTTTTAGTTAATATGAAAAGGTACTATGGGGGAGGACAATGTTCTAGGTTAAATGAAAAGGTACTATGGGGGAGGACAATAGTTAATATAAAAAAAGCACTATAGGGGAGGACAATGTTTTAGTTAATACAAAAAGGCACTATGGTGGGGGGGGACAATGTATTAGTTAATATAAAAAGGCCCTATGGGGGAGGACAGTGTTTTAGTTAATATAAAAAAGGCACTATAGGGGAGGGCAGTGTTTTAGTTAATATAAAAAGGCACTATGGGGGGAGGACAATGTATTATTTAATATAAAAAGACCCCTATGGGGGAGGACAGTGTTTTAGTTAATATAAAAAGGCACTATGGGGGAGGATAATGTTTTAGTTAATATAAGAAGGCACTATGGGGTAGGACAATGTTTTAGTTAATATAAAACGGCACAATGCGGGGAGGACAATGTTTAGTTAATATAAAAAGGCACTGTGGGGAAGGAGAATGTTTTAGTTAATATAAAAAGGCACCATGGGGAAGCACAATGTTTTAGGTAAAATAAAAAGGCACACTGGGGAAGGACAATGTTTTAGTTAATACAAAAAGGCACGATGGGGGAGGACAATGTTTTAGGTAAAATAAAAAGGCACAACGGGGAGGACAATGTTTTAGTTAATATAAAAAGGCACTATGGGGGAGAACAATGTTTTAGGTAATATAAAAAGGCAGTATTGGGGAGGATAATGTTTTAGTTACTATAAAAAGGCACTATGGGGGAGGGCAATGTTTTAGTTAATATAAAAAGGCACTATAGGGGAGGACAGTGTTTTAGTTGATACAAAAAGGCACTATGGGGAGGACAATGTTTTACTTAATATAAAAGGCACTATGGGGGAGGACAATGTTTTAGTTAATACAAAAAGCACAATGGGGAAGGACAGTGTTCTAGTTAATATAAAAATGCACTATAGGGGAGGACAAGGTTTTAGTTAATATAAAAAGGCACTATGGTGGAGGACAATGTGCTAGTTAATATAAAAAGGCTCTATGTTGAAGGACAATGTTTTAGTTAATACAAAAAAGGCACTATGTGGGAGGATAATGTTTTAGTTAATATTAAAAGGCTCTATGAGGAGGACAATGTTTTAGTTAATATAAAAAGGCACTATGTGGAGGACAGCGTTTTAGTTAAAATAAAAAGGCACTATGGGGGAGGAGAATGTTTTAGTTAATATAAAAATGCACTATAGGGGAGGACACTGTTTTAGTTCATATAAAAAAGCAGTATGGGGGAGGACAATGCTTTAGTTAAAATAAAAAAGCACTATGGGGAGGACAGTGTTTTAGTTAATATAAAAAGGCACTATATGGGGGAGGACATTGTTTTAGTTAATATAAAAAGGCACTATGGGGAAGACCATGTTTTAGTTAATATAAAAAGGCACTATATGGGGGAGGACATTGTTTTAGTTAATATAAAAAGGCACTATGGGGAGGACAATGTTTTAGTTAATATAAAAAGGCTCTATGGGGAGGACAATGTTTTAGTTAATTTAAAAGTGCACTATGGGGGAAGACATTGTTTTAGTTGATATAAAAAGGCAAAAATAGGAGAGGACAATGTTTTAGTTAATATAAAAAGGAACTGTGGGGGAGTACAATGTTTTAGATAGTATAAAAAGGCACTATGGGGGAGGACAATGTTTTATTTAATATAAAAAGTGCTATGGGGAGGACAATGTTTTAGTTAATATAAAAAGGCAAAATTGGAGAGGACAATGTTTTAGTTAATATAAAAAGGAACTGTGGGGGAGGAAAATGTTTTAGTTGATATAAAAAGGTACTATGGGGAAGACAATGTTTTAGTTATATTAAAAAGGCACTATGTGGGAGGACAGTGTTTTAGTTATTATAAAAAGACACTTTGGGGAGGACAATGTTTTAGTTAATATAAAAAGGGACTATAGGGGAGGACAATATTTTAGTTGGCACTATGTGGGAGGACAATGTTTTAGTTAATATAAAAAGGCACTGTGGGAAGGACAATGTTTTAGTTAATATAAAAAGGCACTATGGGAGGACAATTTTTTAGTTAATATAAAAAGGCACTATGCGGGGAGGACATTGCTTTAGTTAATATAAAAAGGCACTATGGGGGGAGAACAATGTTTTAGTTTACATAAAAAGGCACTATATGAGGGAGCACAATGTTTTAGTTAATATAAAAAAGCACTATGGCGATGACAATATTTTAGTTAATATAAAAAGGCACTATGGGGGATGACAATGTTTTAGTTAATATAAATAGGCACTATGCGGAAGGACAAAGTTTTAGTTAATCTAAAAAGGCTCTATGGGGGAGGACAATATTTTAGTTAATATAAAAAGGCCCTATGGGGCAGGACAATGTTTTAGTTAATATGAAAAGGTGCTTTGGGGAGGACAATGTTTTAGGTAATATAAAAAGGCACTATGGGGGGAGGACAATGTTTTAGTTATTATAAAATGACACTATAGGGAGGACAATGTTTTAGTTAATGTAAAAAGGCACTATGGTGAGGACAACATTTTAGTTTTTACAAAAAGGCACTATGGGAGTGTACAATGTTTTAGTTAGTATAAAAAGGCACTATGGGGAGGACAATGTTTTATTTAATATAAAAAAGTACTGTGGGCAGGGATAATGTTTTAGTTAATATAAAAAGGCAATATAGGAGAGGGCAATTTTTTAATTAATATAAAAAGGCACTGTGGGGAAGGACAATGCTTTAGTTAATTTAAAAATGCACTGTGGGGGAGGACAATGTTTTAGTTGATATAAAAAGGCACTATGGGGTAAGACAATGTTTTAGTTAATTTAAAAAGGCACTATATGGGAGGACAATATTTTAGTTGGCACTATGGGGGAGGACAATGTTTTAGTTAATATAAAAAGACACTATAGGGGACGACAATGTGTTAGTTAATAGAAAAAAGCACTATGTGGAAGGACAATGTTTTAGTTAATACAAAAAGGCACTATGGGAGAGAACAATGTTTTAGTTAATGAAAAAAAGCACTATGGGGGAGGACAATGTTTTAGTTATCATAAAAAAGGCATTATGGGGAGGACGTTGTTTTAGTTAATTTCAAAAGGCACTATGGGGAGGACAATGCTTTAGTTAATATAAAAAGGCACTATGGGAGAGGACAATGTTTTAGTTAATTTAAAAAGGCACTATGGGGAGGACAATGTTTAATTTAGTATAAAAAGGTACCATAGGGGGGACAATGTTTCAGTTAATATAAAAAGAAACTATAGGGGAGGACAATGTTTTAGTTAATATAAAAAGGCATATGGGGGAGGACAATGTTTTAGTTAATATAAAACAACACTGTGTGGGAGGACTAAGTTTTAGGTAATATAAAAAGGCACTATGGGGAGGACAATGTTTTAGTTAATATAAAAAGGCACTATGGGGAGGACAATGTTTTAGTTAGTATAAAAAGGCACTATGGGGGAGGAGAATGTTTTATTTAATATAAAAAGTACTATGGGGAGGACAATGTTTTAGTTAATATAAAAAGGCAATAAAGGAGAGGACAATGTTTTAATTAATATAAAAAGGCACTGCGGGGGAGAACAATGCTTTAGTTAATTTAAAAAGGCACTGTGGTGGAGGACAATGTTTTAGTTGGTATAAAAAGGCACTATGGGGGAAGGCAATGTTTTAGTTAATTTAAAAAGGCACTATGCGGGAGGACAATGTTTTAGTTATAAAATGACACTTTGGGGAGGACAATGTTTTAGTTAATATTAAAAGGCAAGATTGGGGAGGACAATATTTTAGTTGGCACTGTGGGGGAGGACAATGTTTTAGTTAATATAAAAAGGCACTGTGGGAAAGGTTAATGTTTTAGTTAATATAAAAAGGCACTATGGGGAGGACAATGTTTTAATTAATATAAAAAGGCACTATGGGGAGGACGATGTTTTAGTTAATATAAGAAGGCACTATGTGGGAGGACAGTGTTTTAGTTAATATAAAAAGGCACTATAGGGGGAAGACAATGTTTTAGTTAATAGAAAAAGGCACTATGGGGAAGGACAATGTTTTAAGTAATATGAAAAGGCACTATGGGGGAGAACAATGTTTAGTTAATGTAAAAAGGCACTATGGGGGAGGACAATGTTTTATTTAATATAAAAAGGTACTATAGGGGAGGACAATGTTTTAGTTAATATAAAAAGGCAATATAGGGGAGGACATTGTTTTAATTAGTATAAAATGGCACTGTGGGGGAGGACACTGCTTTAGTAAATATAAAAAGGCAGTGTGGGAGGACTAAATTTTAGTTAATATAAAAAGGCACTATGGGTAGGACAATGTTTTAGTTAATATAAAAATGCACTATGGGGAGGACAACATGTTAGTTTTAATAAAAAGGCACTATGGGGGAGTACAATGTTTTAGTTAGTATAAAAAGGCACTATGGGGGAGGATGATGTTTTATTTAATATAAAAAAGTACTATGGGGAGGACAATGTTTTAGTTAATATAAAAAGGCAATATATGAGAGGACAATGTTTTAATTAATATAAAAAGGCACTGTGGGGGAGGACAATGCTTTAGTTAGTTTAAAAAGGCACTATGGGGGAGAACAATATTTTAGTTAATATAAAAATGTACTATGGGGAA
This sequence comes from Protopterus annectens, assembly GCF_019279795.1. Taxonomy (NCBI): domain Eukaryota; kingdom Metazoa; phylum Chordata; order Ceratodontiformes; family Protopteridae; genus Protopterus; species Protopterus annectens. The sequence continues at coordinate 456,819,330 of NC_056743.1, forward strand.
AGACAATGTTTTAGTTATATTAAAAAGGCACTATGTGGGAGGACAATGTTTTAGTTACTATAAAAAGACACTTTGGGGAGGGCAATGTTTTAGTTAATATAAAAAGGCACTGTGGGAAAGGACAATGTTTTAGTTAATATAAAAGGCACTATGGGGGAGGACAATGTTTTCGTTAATATAAAAAGGCACTGTGGGAAAGGACAATGTTTTCGTTAATATAAAAGGCACTATGGGGAGGACAATGTTTTAGTTAATAGAAAAAGGCACTATGGGGAAGGACAATGTTTTAGTTAATATAAAAAGGCACTATGGGGAGAACAATGTTTAGTTAATGTAAAAAGACACTATGAGGGAGAACAATGTTTAGTTAATGTAAAAAGACACTATGGGGGCAATGTTTTAGTTATCATAAAAAGGCACTATGGGGAGGACATTGGTTTAGTTAATATAAAAAGGCACTGTAGGGATGGACAGTGTTTTAGTTGATATAAAAAAACACTATGGGGAGGACAATTTTTAGTAAATATAAAAGGCACTATGGGAGAGGACAATGTTTTAGTTGATAAAAAAGCACTATGGGGAAGACAATGTTTTAGTTAATATAAACATGCACTATGGTGAGGACAATGTTTTAGTTAATATAAAAAGACACTATGGGGAGGACAATCTTTTAGTTAACATAAAAAGGCACGATTGGGGAGGACAGTCTTTTAATTGGCACCACAGGGGAGGACAATGCCTTAGTTAATATAAAAAGGCACTATGGGGAGGACAATGTCTTATTTAATATAAAAAGGTACTATGGGGGAGGACAATGTTTAAGTTAATCTAAAAAGGCACTATGGGGAGCACAATGTTATAGTTAATATAAAAAGGCACTATGGGAGGATAGTGTTTTAGTTTTTCTAAAAAGGCACTATGGAGGAGGACAGTGTTTTAGTTAATATAAAAAGGCACTGTGGGGGTTAACTTGATTAATAGCATCAAAAACATGCCCCATTTTATATCCTCTGGACCTGAAGCGTCTGGTTAGACCATATGAATAGGGATGACTTATTGGCATATAAGAATGTTGAAAAACCTATTCATCAACCTATTAGATTCACCACTACTTATGGCAGGAATTCGGATAGCCTTATCCAGAGTGTTAATAGACATTGGAATCTATTATTGTATGACAATGATTTGTCTAATATTGTTCCTGAACGGTGCCTTTTTTTCTTTTAGGAAAGGCAGAAATCTGGGCAGTCAATTCAACCATTACAAACATGTGCATGACAACAGTCTCCCAGAACCAATACAAACCACTCTTACTGGCAGCATACCTGTTGGTTGTTATCCTTGCGGACATTGCACTCATTGCAATAAAGTTTCCAAAACAAAAGAATTTACTAGTAGAAATTCTGCCACTGTATATGATATAAAATTTTTTTGCTAATTGTAGCTCCGATTGGGTAGTTTACCTAGCCACATGTACATGTGGCGCATTCTATATTGGTCAAACATTTAGACCATTAAGATTAAGGATCTCGGAGCACATAAGTAATATTAAAAAAGGCAGAATTCACAATGCTCTATACAAACATCAGCAAACACATTCCACAGCTAGTTTTCACTTCACTATTATTGATATTATTTATGGCAAAAAAGTGAATAAAACAGGTTGGCATTCGTTATTAAACTCTAAAGAGAAAAAATGGATTATTAAGTTAGGTGGTTTATTCCCACCAGGTTTAAATGACAAGCTCTAGGTTTATCCAATCATGTTTGTTTGCAGTGTATTTAATTTCAGCTTTGAAGTTGCTTGTTTCACACTGAGGAAGGCTGTGTCTAGTTTACCAGCCGAAACCGGTTTGTGCAATACTCTCTGCTTTAATTTTTTACATGGTATTTTACCAATAAAAGTTTCTTATTGGGTCATGTTCTGCTGGCTCTTCCTTTTGTTGTGTTGGATTTCCTATTGAGCCGTGCAGTTGCTTCCGTGCATGTTTTATTATTGACGCATTGTTTTAGTTAATATCAAAAGGCACTATGGGGAGGACAATGCTTTAGTTGATAAAAAAGGCACTATGGGGAGGACAGTGTTTTAGTTAATTTAAAAAGGCACTATGGGGAGGACAATGTTTAATTTAGTATAAAAAGGTACCATAGGGGGGACAATGTTTCAGTTAATATAAAAAGAAACTATAGGGGAGGACATTGTTTTAATTAGTATAAAAAGGCACTGTGGGGGAGGACAATGCTTTAGTTAATATAAAATGGCACTGTGTGGGAGGACTAAGTTTTAGTTAATATAAAAAGGCATTATGGGGATGACAATGTTTTAGTTAATATAAAAAGGCACTATGCGGAGGACATTTTAGTTTTTATAAAAAGGCACTATGACGGAGTACAATGTTTTAGTTAGTATAAAAAGGCACTATGGGGGAGGACAATTTTTATTTAATATAAAAAGTACTATGGGGAGGACAATGTTTTAGTTAATATAAAAAGGCAATAAAGGAGAGGACAATGTTTTAATTAATATAAAAAGGCACTGTGGGGGAGAACAATGCTTTAGTTAATTTAAAAAGGCACTGTGGAGGAGGACAATGTTTTAGTTGATATAAAAAGGCACTATGGGGGAAGGCAATGTTTTAGTTAATTTAAAAAGGCACTATGTGGGAGGACAATGTTTTAGTTATTATAAAAAGACACTTTGGGGAGGACAATGTTTTAGTTGGCACTATGGGGAGGACAATGTTTTAGTTAATAACAAAAGGCACTGTGGGAAAGGACAATGTTTTAGTTAATATAAAAAGGCACTATGGGGAGGACAATGTTTTAATTAATATAAAAATGCACTATGGGGAGGACAATGTTTTAGTTAATATAAGAAGGCACTATGGGAGGACAATGTTTTAGTTAACATAAAAAGGCACTATAGGGGGAAGACAATGTTTTAGTTAATAGAAAAAGGCACTATGGGGAAGGACAATGTTTTAGGTAATATAAAAAGACACTATGGGGGAGAACAATGTTTAGTTAATGTAAAAATGCACTATGGGGGGGCAATGTTTTAGTTATCATAAAAAGGCACTATGGGGAGGACATTGGTTTAGTTAATATAAAAAGGCACTATGGGGAGGAGGACAATGTTGTAGTTAATATAAAAAGGCACGATAGGGGAGGACACTGTTTTAATTGGCACTATGTGGGAGGACATTGTGTTAGTTAATATAAAAAGGCACTATGGGGGAGGACAATGTCTTATTTAATATAAAAAGGTACTATGGGGAGGACAGTGATTAAGTTAATATAAAAAGGCACTATGGGGAGCACAATGTTTTAGTTAATATAAAAAGGCACTATGGGGAGGACAGTGTTTTAGTTTTTCTAAAAAGGCACTATAGTGGAGGACAGTGTTTTAGTTAATATAAAAAGGCACTATGGGGGAGAACAGTGCTTTAGTTAATGTAAAAAGGCACTATGGGGAGGGCACAGTTTTAGTTATCATAAAAAGGCACTATGGGGAGGACATTGTTTTAGTTAATATAAAAAGGCAGCAGAACAAACCAAGACCAAAAAAGCAAAAACAAACTGGATCCTTAGCCCACGGAACAAACTAATACAAGCGAGTAGCTTAAGGCAATTTTATTAAAAAAAAAACAAATGCGTTTTCGCTGCTGAGTAATTCAGCTGCTTCTTTAGAGCAAAGAATAGCAAAACGCGCCAGATTTTAAAATGGATATTTAAATAATGTTGTCATAATGACATCACAATACACAAGAGGGAAAACTCATTAAAGGGACACAATGCAATATACCAGTTACAATACATATAGACCTATATATGTAAAAAAAATTATAAAATCAGAACAACTCTAAGATGAGAATAAAAATAAATTATTTTATCACAAGTAAAAATCTAAAATAATTACAAAATAAACTTAATTATGAATAGCATAAATGAATTAAATCTTCTGGAAATTGAAACTTAAAAAATAAGAAGTTAAATATAAAATAAGTAATGTGTGTTGCATTATAGTTTTAAGCCAAAAATAATTATCTCAAGTAGCTTTTAAGTTTTAAAACACAGGCAATATTGCAGCTTTCATTCAGGCCAGGAAAAGAAAAAGCATTCAGTTTAAGCTGCCATTCTAACTCTCTATTCTCCAGAAGGAGAGAAGTAGGTCCTCCCCTGATGTTAATTGGAACATGATCAATTGCCATGAAATGGAAACTGTGGCCTGGTGTGCTCGAAATATGTTTGGCCAGTGCGTTGTCCATTTTGTTATTCCTGATAGAATAAATATGTTGGTAAATGCGCTCTTTGAATTTGCGATCAGTCTTACCAACATAAAACGCTTGACAGCAATCACACAGAGCTACATAAACTATGGACTTAGTATTACAATTGATGTTATAATGGATGTCATACTTTCTATTTCTAACAGAGACAGAACTGCCAGTTCTCAATAAATGACACCAGTTACATGCCCCACAGGGGAATGTGCCTTTTAATCTAGAGAAAGAGCCAGTTGTGCTGTTCCTTTGTAGTAGCTCTTTTAAGTTATTACCTCTTTTGTAAATAACAACAGGTCTTGGACCAAGTTTTTCCAACAAAAAAGGATTATCCGAGATAAGTTGCCAATTCTTGCAGATAATCTGCCAAATATGTTTCGAATTACTGTTAAAAGTTGTGATGAAACTCATCTTGAAATTATGTGTGAAGTTGGAAGAAGATGTTTCTAATGTAGTTATAACAGAAGAGGCAGAGTGATCATCCATAGAGTGATCAGTTGGAATAGAATCAGGCAAATGAGGAACATTGTGATGGAGAAGAGGTTTGTAAAAGCCAACAAGTCTCTTTTGGGCAATTTCCTCAATGAGGTCATCAATCAAACCAGATGGGTAACCACGGTTGATAAATAAATTTTTCAAGAAGGAACATTCCTTATGAAAAACATCCAGAGAGCTACACATGCATGCTGCTCTGACAAGCTGACCTTTGACAATAGATCGTCTTTGTTTATAAGGGTGTTGACTACTAAAATGCAAAAAAGAATTGCAATAAGTCGGTTTCCGGAAAATAGAAGAATGGAATGAGTTGAGAATGGTGTTTTTCTCTAGCTTCACATCCAAGTAATCAATAGCCAGTGAAGAAAATTGATATGTAAATTTAAGAAACTCAGTGGTGGAGTTCATAAACTCTACTAGCTGGTTAGCAAAGTGGTCATCACCATGGAGAAGAATAAAGATGTCATCAAGGTAGCGAGTGTAGAACCTGATGGAATCTTTAAAAACAGGGTGGTTAAGAAGGAAATGTTTCTCCCAATAAGCCATGAAAAAGTTTGCTACACTTGCTCCATATGGAGACCCCATGGTGATGCCGTGCTTTTGTAAGAAAAATTGGTTGTCAAAGATGAAAAAATTGGAACTAAGGACGATGTCCAAAAGTTCTGAGACAACATCAATCTCATTACGCGAAGCATTCAATTCCTTCATTAGACTACTAGTCCATTCTAATGCTTCTTGATGAGGAATTGACGTATAGAGATCAACCACGTCAATAGTCAAGAAATTCAAAGAATGGCTGAAGTCAATAGCGTTGATGTTACTAAGAAACATCCAAGAGTCCTTGCATATCCAAGAGTTGGATTTGAGATACTTTGAAAGGATTGAATCAATCAAGCGGGCAGCAGGATGTGTCGAAGATCTGCCATCTACTAAGGCTCTCATGGGTGGATTCACCAGGTCTTTGTGAATCTTGGGGATTCCAAACATAACAGGTGTTTTAGGGAAGTTAATGTCCAAAAAATTGTAAGTGTCCAAGTCTATTTTTCCAGACAGAAACAAATCCCTTAAATAGCCTCTAATTCTTTTATATGTAACATTCATTTCATTAAGGGACGAGACAGAATAGGCTGGAGAATTGAGTACAACAGACATTCTTTCATTATACTCTGAATTGTCAAAAACCACCAGTCCACCGCCTTTATCCGGTTTGATGACCCTGACTGGTAATTTACTCAAGTTGTCCAAAGCCCAAGCTTGTTCCTTAGTGATGTTAAAATTCTGAACGGTAGAAGCTAAAAAGTTGTTTGGAAAAACCAGGTGCCTAAAGTCCAATTCACAAATACTTTCAAAAGTGTTCAGACCAGGGTGTAAAGGTGGGTTGAACACACTGGAAAGTTTTAAACGAGTTTCATCAATAGGACAGGAATTGTTAAACAACAGCTTCAGATTGAGTTTGCGGACAAAACATTTAAAATCAATCATTGTTCTAGCTAAATTACAGTAACTAGTAGGGACAAAGGTGTACCCCAACGACAGAAGCTCGACTAAGTCATCATCCAGCACAGCACTTGAGAAATTGTAAACGTGAAAATCCCCTTTCTTGTTAGAAAGGACGGTAGGAGGTTTAGAACCACACCCCACACCAGTTGTATGATCTTCCATTTCAATCAATTGTAACGCTTCCTGTTCCCTTTCTGAGGCTGGAAGTTGTTCCGATTCCCTAAAAAAATATTATTATTCCTGTTATTACCAAGTCTATTAGGATGAGATGGTGCGTTGTTGTTATAAACAGATTTAATTCTGTTACTACGCCTAGGACCAGGTGTTGATTCACCATCTATTTCCTCATCAATTACATCGAATGCCTCAGAGATCTGCTGTGTGTTAGGTGTATTATGGTTACTAGCTACCAAAGTAGCCATGCTGGATCTATCTTTAAGTTTGGGATAAGCATTGAATTGTTGGTACGCTAGTCTGTCCCTACCAAGTTTCTTAGTTTTGTTCGCTTTTAGTTTAACAAGGAGTGCATCAATACTAACAAAAATACGATTGTAGTCATAACTTATAACGGACAAAATCAATGTCCATTTTGATAGCATTATCCAAAATTGTAATTTCAGATGACAAGCTTGTGATAGCGTTAGAATAATGCTTTATCATGAGTTCCATTAAATGAGCTCCTTGTCTCTCAAATAGAGCTGTCAAATCAGTAAGAAAAGCTGGTTCTGAAAACAACCCTGTAGGTGAAAAATTATTTCTTAACCCCTTAGGGACAATGTTCTCATTCAAGCATTGTTGTAAATATGCTACTTCTAATTGAAACTTTTTGATTTTCAATAATTTGTTATCAAATGTTTTTAAGTTATCAGTTAATGTGGACAAAGTACCTTGTAAACCAGAAGAATCACCAAATGCTTGTGCCCCGGGAGGGCCCTGTACGAACTTGAAAGCTTCCAAATTAACAATCCAATCAGCCAGCAAAGGAATACCACTAGATGTCAAATTAGGAGCCATGTTGTTATTTCCATTAAATTGAGGTAAATGAGTCCCACTTCTAAAGGGGCCGTCGGCATCAGCTTGTAAAGCATTAACATCTGATGGCCTCTTAAGTTCCACGGGTTGACCAGCTGGAATAGTTTGCAGACAAGAGTTATCAAGCTGGTGTAAATGTTGCAAAGTGCCAGGAATAATTGTAGCCACTCTATGGTTATCTTTACGGTCAAGGTAATCCAGGCGAGAATTCAAAACATCAAGCCGTTGTGAGAGAGACATGAGAATTGACGGAATGTCAAAACTATCGTTGCCGTCATTAGGACCATTTCCTGAAGGTAAGTTTGTAGTACCAGGGCGAATAGGACTTCCAGTATCCATATGAAAACCAAAGGAAGCAGAACAAACCAAGACCAAAAAAGCAAAAACAAACTGGATCCTTAGCCCACGGAACAAAATAATACAAGCGAGTAGCTTAACGCAATTTTTAATATAAAAAGGCACTATGGGGAGGAGGACAATGTTGTAGTTAATATAAAAAGGCATGATAGGGAAGGACAATGTTTTAGTTGATATAAAAAAACACTATGGGGAGGACATTCTTTAGTTAATATAAAAGGCACTATGGGACAGGACAATGTTTTAGTTGATAAAAAAAGCACTATGGGGAAGACAATGTTTTAGTTAATATAAAAACGCACTGTGGGGGAGAACAATGTTTTATTTAATATAAAAAGGTACTATGGGGAGGACAATGTTTAAGTTAATATAAAAAGGCACTATGGGGAGGACAATGTTTTAGTTAATATAAAAACACTATGGGGAGGACAATCTTTTAGTTAATATAAAAAGGCATGATAGGGGAGGACAGTGTTTTAGTTGGCGCTATGGGGGGGACAATGTTTTAGTTAATATAAGAAGGCACTATGGGGGAGGACAATGTTTTAGTTAATATAAAACTCTCTATGGGGAGGAGTACAATGTTGTAGTTAATATAAAAAGGCATTATAGGGGAGGACAATGTTTTAGTTGATATAAAAACTCACTATGGGGAGGTGTACAATGTTGTAGTTAATATAAAAAGGCATTATAGGGGAGGACAATGTTTTAGTTGATATAAAAAGGCACTATGGGGAGGACAATGTTTTAATTAATATAAAAAGGCACTATGGGGGAGGACAATGTTTTATTTAATATGAAAATGTACTATGGGGGAGGACAATGTTTTAGTTAAGATAAAAAGGCAATATAGGGGAGGACATTGTTTTAATTAGTATAAAAATGCACTGTGGGGGAGGACAATGCTTTAGTTAATATAAAAATGCACTGTGGGGAGGACAATGTTTTAGTTAATATAAAAAGGCACTATGGGGAGGACAATGTTTTAGTTAATATAAAAAGGCACTATGGTGAGGACAAAATTTTAGTTTTTACAAAAATGCACTATGAGGGAGTACAATGATTTAGTTAGTATAAAAAGGCACTATGGGGGAGGACAATGTTTTATTTAATATAAAAAAGTATTGTGGGGGAGGACAGTGTTTTAGTTAATATAAAAAGGCAATATAGGAGAGGGCAATTTTTTAATTAATATAAAAAGGTACTGTGGGGGAGGACAATGCTTTAGTTGATATAAAAAGGCACTATGGGGGAAGACAGTGTTTTAGTTAATTTAAAAAGGCACTATGTGGGAGGACAGTGTTTTAGTTATTATAAAAAGACACTATGGGGAGGACAATGTTTTAGTTAATATAAAAAGGCAATATATGGGAGGACAATATTTTAGTTGGCACTATGGGGGAGGACAATGTTTTAGTTAATGTAAAAAGGCACTGTGGGAAAGGACATTGTTTTAGTTAATATAAAAATGCACTATGGGGAGGACAATGTTTTAGTAAATATAAAAAGGCACTATGTGGGAGGACAATGTTTTAGTTATTATAAAAAGACACTTTGGGGAGGACAATGTTTTAGTTAATATTAAAAAGCACGATAGGGGAGGACAATATTTTAGTTGGCACTATGGGAGAGGACAATGTTTAGTTAATATAAAAAGGCACTGTGGGAAAGGACAATGTTTAGTTAATATAAAAAGGCACTGTGGGAAAGGACAATGTTTTAGTTAATATAAAAAGGCACTATGTGGGAGGACAATGTTTTAGTTAATATAAGAAGGCACTATGTGGGAGGACAATGTTTTAGTTAATATAAAATGGCACTATAGGGGGATGACAATGTTTTAGTTAATAGAAAAAGGCACTTTGGGGAAGGACAATTTATAGTTAATATAAAAGTGCACTATGGGGGGAGAACAATGTTTAGTTAATGTTAAAAGGCACTATGGGGGGGCAATGTTTTAGTTATTATAAAAAGGCACTATGGGGAGGACATCTGTTTAGTTAATATAAAAAGGCACTATGGGGAGGAGGACAATGTTGTAGTTAATATAAAAAGGCACAATAGGGAAGGACAATGTTTTAGTTGATATAAAAAACACTATGGGGAGGACAATTTTTAGTTAATATAAAAGGCACTATGGGGAGGACAATGTTTTAGTTAATATAAAAAGACACTATGGGGAGGACAATCTTTTAGTTAATATAAAAAGGCACGATAGGGGAGGACAGTGTTTTAGTTGGCACTATGGGGAGGACAATGTTTTAGTTAATATAAAAAGGCACTATGGGGGAGGACAATGTCTTTTTTAATACGAAAAGGTACTATGGGGGAGGACAATGTTTAAGTTAATATAAAAAGTTACTATGGGGAGGACAGTGTTTTAGTTAATATAAAAAGGCACTATGGGGAGGACAGTGTTTTAGTTTTTCTAAAAAGGCACTATGGGGGAGGACAATGTTTTAGTTAATATAAAAAGGCACTATGGGGGAGGACAATGTTGTATTTAATATAAAAAGTTACTATTGGGGAGGACAAAGTTTTTGTTAATATAAAAAGGCAATATAGGGGAGGACATTGTTTTAATTAGTATTAAAAAGGCACTGTGGGGGAGGACAATGCTTTAGTTAATATAAAAAGTCACTGAGTGGGAGGACAATGTTTTAGTTAATATAAAAAGGCACTATGGGGATGACAATGTTTTAGTTAATATAAAAAGGCACTATGGGGAGGACAGTGTTTTAGTTTTCATAAAAAGGCACTATGGGGGAGGACAATGTTTTAGTTAATATAAGCGGGCACTATGTGGGAGGACAATGTTTTAGTTATAAAAAAGACACTAGGGGATGACAATGTGTTAGTTAATAGAAAAAGGCACTATGTGGGAGGACAATGTTTTAGTTATTATAAAAAGACACTTTGGGGAGGACAATGTTTTAGTTAATATTAAAAGGCATGATAGGGGAGGACAATATTTTAGTTGGCACTATGGGGGAGGACAATGTTTTAGTTAGTATAAAAAGGCACTATAGGTGGACGACAATGTTTTAGTTAATAGAAAAAGGCACTATGGGGAAGGACAATGTTTTAGTTAATATAAAAAGGCACTATGGGGAGGACAATGTTTTAATTAATATAAAAAGGCACTATGGGGAAGACAATGTTTTAGTTTTTATAAAAAGGCACTATGGGGGAGGACAATGTATTAGTTAATATAAAAAGGCACTATAGGGGGATGACAATGTTTTAGTTAATAGAAAAAGGCACTATGGGGAGAACAATGTTTAGTTAATGTAAAAAGGCACTATGGGGGGCAATGTTTTAGTTATTATAAGAAGGCACTATGGGGAGGACATTGGTTTAGTAAATATAAAAAGGCACTATGGGGAGGACAATGTTGTAGTTAGTATAAAAAGGCACTATAGGGAAGGACAATGTTTTAGTTGATATAAAAAAAACACTATGGGGAGGACAATTTTTAGTTAATATAAAAGGCACTATGGGACAGGACAATGTTTTAGTTAATATAAAAAGGCACTATGGGGGAGAACAATGTTTAGTTAATGTAAAAAGGCACTATGGGGGGGCAATGTTTTAGTTAATATAAAAAGGCACTATGGGGAGGACAATGTTTTATTTAATATAAAAAGGTACTATGGGGAGGACAATGTTTAAGTTAATACAAAAAGGCACTATGGGGAAGACAATGTTTTAGTTAATATAAAAAGGCACTATAGGGGGACAATAATGTTTTAGCTAATAGAAAAAGGCACTATGGGGAAGGACAATGTTTTAGTTAGTATAAAAAGGCACTATGGGGGAGAACAATGTTTAGTTAATGTAAAAAGGCACTATGGGGGGCATTGTTTTAGTTAATATAAAAAGGCACTATGGGGAGGACAATGTTTAAGTTAATACGAAAAGGCACTATGGGGAGGACAATGTTTTAGTTTATATAAAAAGACACTATGGGGAGAACAATCTTTTAGTTAATATAAAAAGGCACGATAGGGGAGGACAGTGTTTTAGTTGGCACTATGGGGGAGGACAATGTTTAAGTTAATATAAAAAGGCACTATGGGGAGGACAATGTTTTATTTAATATAAAAAGGTACTATGGGGAGGACAATGTTTAAGTTAATACGAAAAGGCACTATGGGGAGGACAATGTTTTATTTAATATAAAAAGGTACTATGGGGAGGACAATGTTTAAGTTAATACGAAAAGACACTATGGGGAGAACAATCTTTTAGTTAATATAAAAAGGCACGATAGGGGAGGACAGTGTTTTAGTTGGCACTGTGGGGGAGGACAATGTTTAAGTTAATATAAAAAGTCACTATGGGGAGGACAACGTTTTAGTTAATATAAAAAGGCACTATGGGGAGGACAGTGTTTTAGTTTTTCTAAAAAGGCACTATGGGGAGGACAGTGTTTTAGTTAATATAAGAAGGCACTATGCGGGAGGACAATGTTTAGTTAATATAAAAACTCACTATGGGGAGGAGTACAATGTTGTAGTTAATATAAAAAGGCACTATAGGGGAGGACAATGTTTTAGTTGATATAAAAAACACTATGGGGTAGGACAATTTTTTAGTTAATATAAAAAGGCACTATTGTGGAGGACAATGTTTTAGTTGATAAAAAAGGCACTATATGGGAGGACAATATTTTAGTTAATATAAAAAGGCACTATGGGGAGGACAATGTTTTATTTAATATAAAAATGTACTATGGGGGAGGACAATGTTTTAGTTAATATAAAAAGGCAATATAGGGAGGACATTGTTTTAATTAGTATAAAAAGGCACTGTGAGGAGGACAATGTTTTAGTTAATATAAAAAGGCAGTATGGGGAAGACAATGTTTTAGTTAATATAAAAAGGCACTATAGGGGACAATAATGTTTTAGCTAATAGAAAAAGGCACTATGGGGAAGGACAATGTTTTAGTTAGTATAAAAAGGCACTATGGGGGAGAACAATGTTTAGTTAATGTAAAAAGGCACTATGGGGGCAATGTTTTAGTTATGATAAAAAGGCACTATGGGGAAGACATTGGTTTAGTTAATATAAAAAGGCACTATGGGGAGGAGGACAGTGTTGTAGTTAATATAAAAAGGCACTATAGAGAAGGACAGTGTTTTAGTTGATATAAAAAAAACACTATGGGGAGGACAATTTTTAGTTTATATAAAAAGCACTATGGGGGAAGACAATGTTTTAGTTAATATAAAAACGCACTATGGGGGAGAACAATGTTTTATTTAATATAAAAAGGCACTATGGGGAGGACAATGTTTTAGTTAATGTAAAAAGGCACTATGGGGAGGACAATGTTTTAGTTAATATAAAAAGGCATGATAGGGGAGGACAGTGTTTTAGTTGGCGGTATGGGGGAGGACAATGTTTAAGTTAATATAAAAAGTCACTATGGGGAGGACAATGTTTTAGTTAATATAAAAAGGCACTATGGGGAGGACAGTGTTTTAGTTTTTCTAAAAAGGCACTATGGGGAGGACAGTGTTTTAGTTAATATAAGAAGGCACTATGGGGGAGGACAATGTTTTATTTAATATAAAAAGGCCTTATGGGGCAGGACAGTGTTTTAGTTAATATAAAAAGGCACTATGGGGGAGGACAATGCTTTAGTTAATGTAAAAAGGCACTATGGGAGAGGCCAATGTTTTAGTTAATATAAAAAGCATTATGGGGAGGACAATGTTTTAGTTAATATAAAAAGGCACTATGGGGGAGGACAATGTTTTAATTAATATAAAAAGGCACTATAGGGGTGGACAATGTTTCAGTTGATATAAAAAGGCACTATGGGGGAGGACAATGTTTTATTTAATATAAAAAGGCACTATGAGGGAGGAAAATGTTTTAGTTAATATAAAAAGGCAATATAGGAGAGGACAATGTTTTGATTAATATAAAAAGGCACTGTGGGGGAGGACAATGCTTTAGTTAATGTAAAAAGGCACTCTAGGGGAAGGCAATGTATTAGTTAACATAAAAAGGCACTATGTGGATGACAATGTTTTAGTTAACCTAAAAAGGCACTATGGGGGGGAGGACAAGGTTTTTGTACTTATAAAGAGGCACTATGGGGAGGACAATGTTTTAATAAATATAAAAAGTCACTGTGGGGAGGACAGTGTTTTAATTAATATAAAAAGGCACTATGGGGGAGGACAATGTTTTAGTTAATATAAAACGGCACTATGGGGGAGGACAGTGTTTTAGTTAATATAAAAAGGCACTATCTGGGAGGACAACGTTGTTGTTAATATAAAAACGCACTATGGGGAGGACAGTGTTTTAGTTCATATAAAAAGGCACTATGGAGGAGGGCAATGTTTTAGTTAATATAAAAAGGCACTATGGGGAGGACAATGCTTTAGTTAATATAAAAAGGCACTATGGGGAGGACAATGCTTTAGTTAATATAAAAAGGCACTATGGGGAGGACAATGCTTTAGTTAATATAAAAAGGCACTATGGGGAGGACAATGTTTTAGTTAATATTAAAAGGCAGTATTGGGGAGGACAATGTTTTATTTAATATAAAACGGTACTATGGGGAGGACAGTGTTTTAGTTAATATAAAAAGGCAATATAGGGGAGGACAATGTTTTAGTTAATATAAAAATGCACTGTGTGGGAGGACAATGCTTTAGTTAATATAAAAAGGCACTGTGGGAGAGAACAATGTTTTAGTTAATATAAAAAGGCACTATGGGGAGGACAGTGTTTCAGTTTTTATAAAAAGGCACTATGGGGGAGGACAAAGTTTTAGTTAATATAAGAAGGCACTATGGGGGAAGACATTGTTTTAGTTAATATAAAAAGGCACTATAGGGGGAGGACAATATTTTAGTTAATAGAAAAATGCACTGTGGGGAAGGACAATGTTTTAGTTAATATAAAAAGGCACTATGGGGGAGAACAATGTTTTAGATGATGTAAAATGGCACTATGGGGAGGACAATGTTTTTGTTATCATAAAAAGACACTATGGGGAGGACAACATTTTCGGTTTTATAAAAAGGCACTATGGGGGAGGACAGAGTTTAAGTTAATATAAAAAGGAACTATAAGGGGAGGACAATGTTTTAGGTAATATAAAAAGGCACTGTGGGGGGAGGACAATGCTTTAGTTCATATAAAAAGGCACTGTGGGGGAAGGGCAGTGTTTTAGTTAATATAAAAAGGCACTATGGGGAGGACAATGTTTTAGTTAATATAAAAAGGCACTATAGGGAGGACAAGATTTTTGTTTTTATAAAAAGGCACTATGGGGGAGAACAGAGTTTAAGTTAATATAAAAAGGCACTATAGGGGGAGGACAATGTTTTAGTTAATAAAAAAAGGCAATATGTGGGAGGACAATATTTTAGTTAATATAAAAAGGCACTATGGGGAGGAGGGCAATGTTGTAGTTAATATAAAAAGGCAGTATAGGGGATGACAGTGTTTTAGTTGATATAAAAAGACACTATGGGGGAGGACAATTTTTTAGGTAATATAAAAAGGCACTATGGGGGAGGACAATGTTTTCTTTGATATAAAAAGGCACTATGGGGGGTGGACAATGTTTTAGTTAATATAAAAAGGCACTGTGGTGGAGGACAATGTTTTCTTTGATATAAAAAGGCACTATGGGGGGTGGACAATGTTTTAGTTAATATAAAAAGACACTATGGGGAGGACAATGTCTTAGTTAATATAAAAAGGCATTATGGGGAGGACAGTGTTTTAGTTAATATAAAAAGGCACTATGGGGCAGGACAATGTTTTTGTTAATATAAAAAGGCACTTGGAGGAGGACAGTGTTTGAGTTAATAAAAAAGGCACTGTGGGGAGGACAATGTTTTAGTTAATATAAAAAGGCACTGTGGGGGAGGACAATGTTTTAGTTAATATAAAAAGGCACTATGGGGAGGAGGACAATGTTTTAGTTAATATAAACAAGCACTATGGTGGATGACAGTGTTTTATTTAACATAAAAAGGCACTATGGGGGAGGACAATGTTTTAGTTAATATAAAAAGGCACTATGGGGGAGGACAATGTTTTAGTTAATATAAATAGGCACTATGGTGGAGAACAATGTTTTAGTTAATAAATAAAGGCACTATGGCAAGGTCATTGATTTAGCTAATATTCAAAAGCATAGAGGGGAGAGGTACAGACCATCCGTGACAAAGCAGCATGGTCTATTGACCATCTCCTTCCATGATGACAAATATTGCACCCCCTTTGAATGATACCAGAAACTAAGCCATTTATTAAATTCAGTCATCTTTTGTTCATATTGTGACATCATCCTTGGAGAAGGTAAAATGCTGCTCAATGTCTGCCTGTTCAACAATGCTAAGGAACTAGAAAAGTCCTCCAAAACTGGGAAAAAAGTTATCTTCAGCTCAGCTTACAAAGAACAATTAGATATCTATCCAATAGCTCTTTTCTGTTGCACTAATACATTTACAGTGACATGGACAGGGGTGCAACTGGAACTGTGTCTGAGCTACCAGTTGGTCCTTGACTTACAATTGTTGAAGCAGGTCTGGAAAGATTGGTTGGCTACTCTTACACACTCCTGACTGCAATCCTACATCACGCCAAACAACAACAATCATTTCTACAGCTGTGATTGCAATAATGGCTGTGTGAATAATTGCATACGCTGCTTACAGGATCTGATTGACACCTCTTCTACAACACTGATTATACCCCCCTAACCAACTGCCCCTGGGGCAGCTGCCCTCCCTTCACCCCACCCTTATGTAAACCCATAAAAAGTGAATCCGTTTCAGTGACAGTTTGATTGGACCACAAACCAGTCATGGTCATTGTCTTGTAGGAAAGCTACCATTCGTTTCCTCAGGATTTACTCTGTAACTTTTCCTGCCATTCCTTTTATACTAACTGGCCTGTATTTCCATGTACCTTTCCAGATTTCCCCTTGCACAGGGATATCACACTTTCTGACTTCCAGTCTCCAGGCATTGTGCAGCTGGGTGGTGATCTAATACATACATATACACATACAAATATTTCAAGCATGGGCATTAATGCCCTTCTAGCCTGCTAATATACCACAACAGTTGTTCCCATAATAAGTGTCAAAAATGTTCTTAAAAATATCTAAATTAGTGCTTGCTTTAATGTAATTTGGTACTCTGTCCCATGCATCAGCTGCTCTCTGACAGAATACAAATTAGTACACTTCTCATTCCTATAGAATCTTCTAAATAGTGCCTTTTTATGTTAACTAAAACATTGTGCTCCCTATAAATGCCTTTTTATAT
This sequence comes from Protopterus annectens, assembly GCF_019279795.1. NCBI lineage: Eukaryota > Metazoa > Chordata > Ceratodontiformes > Protopteridae > Protopterus > Protopterus annectens. Next base: position 456,836,314 of record NC_056743.1, read on the forward strand.
TAACTAAAACAATGTCCTTCCCCGTAGTGTCTGATGGTTCTCTACTACTTTCTGATAACCCCAAACATTCCCAGAGGTAGTTGTCTCTAAATGTCCTAAATGATCTCCTCTTAAATATCTATATGAAACACTATATAAGTTCAGATATCTTAACTTTCATAATTTAAATTTTCACATCCTTGGATGCGCTTGGTATATTTATGCTGTACTCTTTCCAGTTTTCTCATAAGGTTTCCATTTTGTTAATTCATACTTAGTTTGGGGCTAATGTAATTAAAAAACAATGAATTAATGATTCCTGACTTCTTAGACTTTATAATTCTTTTTATGCAATCTATAGTTCTATAGCTATCATTAACCAATAGGTTGATATGATTAGGAAAAATTTCAAGCTGGATCTACCCATATACCCATGTCCATAAATGAAGTTACAGTTTCAATCACTGTGCGCTGTATTAAATATTCACTTTTCAACTTATGTCTCCCAAATCTCATATCTGATCTGTTTATGATCTGAATCTGAAATAGTCAAAACTCCTCAAAACTGAGGTGGAATCCTTCAAAGCCCCCGGGCCTGTGGAAAATACGGCCCAGACTGCAGAATCCTTTATAAACGCATTCTATGAACACCTTCAGAAATGCATGGATCATGCGATCCCAAATAAAACCAAGACCCAATCCTCCAAAGGCAGACGTCCTGTCTGGTGGACCCCAGCCATAAACAAACTATACAATAGAAGGAGGAAGCTACTAAATGATAGAGCAAAATCCCAAAAAGGGAAGGCATCACTGATCAGTATTAGCAAAAAACTACGGGCACACATAAAATTGTCTAAGGCCAGCTTCGAGAGAAAAATTGCACAGGACACTAAGGATAATCACAAGGCTTTCTTTAGTTGTTAGGAACCTGGGTGGTAATTCCCAGATATGCTCAGAATTAGTCCAAAATGACAAAAAATACACCGAACCCACAGACATTGCCAACATCCTAGCTGACAGGTTCAGCGCACACTTCTCCCCCCCCCGCCAAAAGGGCAAATATCTATCCCAGCAGAGTGCTGTCCCCCTGACATCTCAGATGCTCAGGTAAGAGCCGCCCTCTCCAAAGCAAAAAACACAGCATCAATGGGACCAGATGGTGTCCTGGGCTGCGTCCTACATGAACTCCAAGAAGAGCTAAACCCAAACATAAAACTACTGTTCAATCTCAGCCTTACTACAGGATATGTGCCCAAAAAGTGGCGTACAGCAACAGTGGTCCCTCTCCATAAAGGTGGTGCCTCAACGGAAACTGGAAACTATCGCCCCATAAGCCTGACTAGCTTGGTCTGCAAAGCTATGGAAAGGATCATCATGGACCTCATAAATAAAGATACTGGGGACCTACAAACACTGGATCCTACCCAGTTCGGCTTTGTTAAGGGCAGATCCTGCCTCTTAAACCTGGTTGATTTCTTTGAAGCAGTCACCAAGGCCATTGACGAGTGGAAGGTGGTCCACACAGCCTACCTGGACCTCGCAAAAGCCTTCGATACAATACCCCACTCAGGCATTATAGATAAGCTCACCAGCTTAAATATAAACCCCTATGTCACTAGATGGATTGCAAACTGGCTCAAGGACAGAACCCACATGGTTAGAATTGCTGAAGCCATGTCAGACTCCAAACCAGTTACAAGTGGTGTCCCACAAGGCTCAGTCCTGGGACCTCTCTTGTTCGGTATATATTTCTCGGAGGTACAGGCCAACACGGAAGGACTGTGGCTGACCAAGTTCGCAGATGACTGCAAACTGGGCGCCATAATCGACTCTCCAGCCGACATAAGCATCCTCCAAAAGGGCCTCATAGAAACAGACAACTGGTGCCAGAGCCATGGCCTCAAGCTAAATGCCAAAAAGTGTATAGTCATCCCCTTTGGCAAAAACAAAGTGCCCACAAATTACCACATAGGTGGTAATCCATTAAGTACAGAAGAAGTAATTAGGGACCTGGGGACCCAAGTTGATAGCAATCTCTCATTTGACAACCACGTGGCCAAAGAGGTTAGAAAAACATTTTATATAGCCCACCTAATCATGAAGGGATTCACATCTAGATCAGGGAGGTCATCGTGCCTCTTTACTCATCCCTCATCAGGCCCATAATTGAGTACAATGCCCCTTTTGGGATGTACCTTACCAGACACCTGCAGCAACTGGAAAGACCCCAAAAGTACCTCACCAAGAGGATCAAAGGGCTCAAACAGATGCCATATGCTGCCCGGTTAAATAAACTCCAGCTCTACTCAGTGGCATACCGCCTGTTCAGAGGCGATCTGTGCCTGACATATAAAGCCATGTCCAACCCGAAATTAATGGACATGCTGCACCTCAGAAAATCCAAATCCCATCGAGCTACGCGCTCGAGAGACTTGAACCTCAGCACTGAAATAAATAGGACATGCTGGAGGGACAGATTCATAACCCAGAGGCTCCCTTCACTCTGGAATAAAATCCCAGTCCAGGTTAGGCAGAGTCCCTCATTGACTCTCTTCAAGAGGAATCTTGATGAGTGGATGGGAGATCGTAGGTTTACCCTGGGTATCACTTCTGTGTCACTGTTAGACAGAGGCACAGTATACTAACCTCGAAAAAGGGCATAGCAAAATAAATTTAAAATGGGTGGCGAAAGCCAAACACATTCTGGCTAGGCTTATAAATGCCCTAGGGCAGATAGCCTAGTATGAACCTATGAACCTAGCAACAGTGTGAGTTCCATTACACATTCATGGAATGATTATTATTTCAGAATAATCTAGACATCTTATAATGTACTGGGTATACAGCCAGTACTGTGAGGCATAAACCACACCTTTGTTTTAAGAAAGGAATAATGCTAAAACAAAGGTCTGAAGTTTTACTGTCTGGATTTAGGAAAAGTTTACAAAGGAAAAAGATGTACTTTTAGATGAGATAATCATGCTAAGCATATTTTCTAAAACTAAAAGACAAATCTAAACACCTTGAGAAACATTAGATAAATCTGAATTTAAATAATGTGGATTGCAATATTATACTGTAAATCAGGATTATATTACTGCATTTTTAACAGCAGAGTGAAGCACTAAGCCTAAGCCCTTTATGTGCATTTAATATTCTGCTTTCCTTTCTTCCTGTCCCCCCCCCCACACCTTTTTCCACCAATCCGATGCCTTCTTGAATGCCTTTGTGGAATCCACTTTTACCACACATTTGCAAACAAATGGCAGTGAACTGCGCAATCCACTCTGTGAAGAAATACTTTAGCAGGTCGAAGTATATTTAGACTTTGTACTTTGCCTGTGTCACTTTCTCTCCACTTTGTCCTTCCAGTTCAGGCTAGCCTCTTCACATCTCCTTGGTATGAGCTTATGTACAAATATCATGTCTTTTGTTGTCTCATCTGGTCCATAGTGACAAGAGTTTCATCTCATCCAGTTTGCAGTCATATCCTTCCTATAGCATCCTATAGATCTTTCTGGACATTTTCCTATGGATTCCTTTCAGCAGCCTTGTATCCCCTTCCTTGTAGGATCTTCAGAATTGCACAATGCTCTCAAGGTGTGGCCAGGCCAAGGTCTGTTAGAGGGGAAGGATTATCCCTTTGCTTCAATAGTCTACCCTTCTCCCCCAGGGATACACACCTGCATCTTACTGTCTGCTAACACTGCCCTTTCACTTTGCTCCTAATGATCTAGTCCCATTGTGATTAAACCACATATCTTTATCATACTATTTTGCTTTCAGTTGTGCTTCATCAAATAATAAGTCAAACTAGTATTACTGCTGACAAGTCCAGTACTTTGTCTTGTTTTTCTTTTCAGTATTAAATGTCTAGAGCCACATTTCTGCTTACTTGACCAGCTATTACAAACCCTTCTTTAGTTTGGTACTCCATCCTTCACTGCTGTACTATCTTAATGTCATTAACTTAATAGCATGGTTTGGAGGGACAGGTATATCTCTCGGAGGATACCACTGCTGTGGAACAGACTCCCTATCCACATAAAACAAAGTTCATCCCTGTCCATATTCAAGTATAACTTAGATCTATGGATGGGAAACAGAAAATTTACCCCAAGACTGCTCTCTGTATTATCACTGAATAGATGCTTTATCCCTGCATGTGTCCCCTCACGTTATCTGTGGTATAATCCCACTTGTTCTCGTTAGTGGTAATATATAATTATCAACCATGGGAATGGGTAATTCCCTGCAGTATAGGTTAATTCAAACACAAAAAGAAAAATTGGATGGGCTTAAAACAGCCTGCAAGGGCAGCTAGCCTAGTACTTACCTATGAACCTATCAAAGCCGATACTGACCTTCCTCTTTGTTTCCTCAGATATGCCTGAAACAAAGACAGTGAAGAGTACTGTACCAAAAGTCTGATCCCTGTTATACTCCATTACTCAGTTTCTCCAGCACAATGACCCCCCCCCCCCCCCCCCCATTACAACCCTCTGAATCCTAGCTGTTCAGGTCATCAGTTTTGCTACTACCCTAAACACCTCCCATATACTAGCAGTAACTTGTCAAAGATTAAGGTAAATGGCCTTGGTGATGTTTAGATCAATTAAGATTACCAATAATTTACTGTCAAGGTTTGCTATAACTCACTTCTAAAACTAAATCATGTTTGAACAACAACTCTCTCTATGAACTCATTTTACTTGTTGTCCTGGAGATTGTTGTCATGTTGGACTGTATTCATCATCACTAACTTAGTGACACTAAATATTTAAAATTTAATAGCATGCATCCTGTGCATGTTAAGAAAAACATGGCAAAGACAATTTGCCTGTTGCCCATGTTAAACTTTAGATATTGATGATTCTCTTGAAAAATGCATTAAGTTACGTAAGTTATTTTTAGATAGGGGCTACACTGTACACCTTATTGATCAGTCCTTTACTGACATTTTATCTAAAAGAGAAAGACATTTTGCTGCTTACCAGAGAAGTAGGAATTATGTTTAATGGTGCAGTAGACTCGCATGGCAGATTTCAGACTGCCGCATGAGTCCCATTTACACTTGATGCTGACCCCATTAAGAACATAATATATAAGAAATGGAACAACTTTATGAAAGAATTCAGAAACTCTACTCCTGCTTTGTTACAAAAAAAAGCAACAGGGATTTGAAAAGTTATTTAAAAAGATCTGCAGATAATTCATAGATCACATTAATAAATCAAAAAGCTCCTTTCAGTTATTGTGCATGGCATCAGTGCAGGATTTTATCTAACAGCCCTTAACATGCAGATTCTATATAGGTAAAAATACTCGTCGTAACAGGACGGTAGTATATGAAGTATCAGATTTATTAAAAAAAAAAAGAAAGAAAGAAATGTATCGCCTTACTCAGGCAAACTTACAGCTGCAAAAATCTTAAGAACAGTGAATTACTTCCGTTAGACAGGCTTTATTTAGATGAGTGACAGTGACAGTTTATAAGAGTGGTAAATGCATACTGGCAACTTAATTTTCATTCTTTTGAATGCTCAGGAATTAATGAGTCTAGTAACTGGAAACGCATTTTAAAGGTTAGACCATTAATTTGTTGACCGTTGCTATTATTATTTACAGTTATGAACAGGTTTTAAGTACTATGCAGTGTTTTATTTAAATATATTTAATCCACGTTTTTCAGATTTGTCTTTGCATCACATCATTTTTACTAATCAGTATTTAAATAATACATGTTACAAAATTTGTGTGCAATGAAGTTCAGTTGTTTCAGAGCAAAAGTTTTTCTCATTTGAATGAATGTTCCATGTGGTGAGAGCTTTGAGTTTGTTTTCAGACATCTGTGATAGTTATTTGTGGCCCATGCTGACCATCATGCCTGAATTGAAAGTCAGCTCATATGTATAATTGATAACCAGACAGCTCTGGGACAACATTTGATGAATAGCTTTGTAGTAATGTAATCAGATCACAGGTCGGGCCTACTTAGTTTAAACGAATTTTACTTACCCGAGCCGAATCCACCGAAGCTGCATTTGCAACAAACGCACGGACTGCCAAATTCCTTTCCCTGTGAAAGGAACCACTTGCCCACCATGGTGAACTGTGCCCTCTCTTCCATTTAGTGCAATCTCGGAGTTGGTATATTTAAGTAGGGGGGGTGTGGGGGGCATGTGGGGCAAAGCCCCCCACTTTGGTGGGCTTACTTTTCCTCCATTTTATTTCGTTACCATGATGGCCAAGTGGTTCCTTTCACAGGGAAAGGAAATTGGCAGTCCGTGCATTCATTGTAATGCTGCTTCAGTGGATTCAGCTCTGGTAAATAAAATTCATTTAAATGTACTTTTGTTTAAACGTAGTAGATCCCTCAGGTCATATGCTCTGGACACTGCACAAAAAAGGTGCTAAGCTGTCACATGATCACCATGTTGGTGTAAGTTAGATCAGAGGCTAGGCTCAGACTCCGTAAACCCAAAGTTACAGTGACTATGTCTGTGAAATGCCTGTCAGAGGATTCTGTGCAGGGTAAGTTCAGTTGCACCCCCCAGAAGAACTTCTCCCATATATCTGAAGAGTTTAGAGATATTCATGCTAATTAGAACCTGCTTAAGACCTCAGTCACTCAGATGTTAGTTAATATCTGTGGTCAAAAGATGGTCAATACTTGTCAAAGTAATAATCTTAGGACATGCTAATAAATGTCAGGTATGAAAAGAAAGTTACAAGTACAAGAAAAGAGCCCTGTCCTGCAATGTTAGCATACAGATCTCTAGGTGTGATAAACATTTAAAGAACAGGCAAAGAAGGTAGAAGCCGTGGCAACCAGCAAAATAAAGACCATTGTACAGTAAGAGTTTAACTTTCTGATGGTCACAACATGGTTTCCACAGACCATCTGGTTACTCAGGAAGGAGCGGTAGAACACTGTCCTGGCTGATGTCAACAAAGGTAGAGAAACACTGGCCTTGGCTGGGGACTCTGTCAGGAGCCTCAGAGAACACTCTGAGGAACATATGAACCCAATGGATATATCCTCCTCTGAGTTCTGTGAAGGTAGTGTCAGATGTATCCAGTGGTATTTCTTTAGATGAGGTCAGTCATCTCCATGCACTCAATGGTCCAATCAATGACATTCATCTAATCAGATCTATTAAGTAAAAGACTGGAAGGTCACAATTTTATCTAAATGTGAGGTCATGCAGCTTAGAGAAAGAGATTTTACTTTTTATGGAAGAGAATGTGATGATGGGTAGGCTTGCCTCTTGTCAAAAGCATTGTGTGTGTGTGTGTGTACATGTGTGTGTGTGTTTGCATTTAAATGCACATGGATGTGTGTATGTGTCCACATGCTTGCACACACGGTGTGTATGTGTTTCTCAGTATCTAATTTTTATAAGTTCATTAGCTTATCATTGGCATAATACACCAATTAAGTGAATAAAACCCAAAGAAGTCACTTTGGAAATTAATGGCAAAGTGGTGGAACTGGATGAGATCTGTCTAGAAATGTTGAATGTGTTGGATACTGTTATTGTGTCATGATTAACATGCCTTTTGAATGTTGCATGAAAGCTGAGCATGGTACTACTGGGAATGGTGAAATTGGATATTGGTCGCCACTTCCAATAAGCATAAAAGGAGATTCAATTTCAGTTTTAGAGGGGTCATAGTCTTCTTCTCCCTTACAAAAACTTATGCCATGGTGCTGGAAAGCAGACTTTGTACAACAGCTGAATCTTTAATTCAGGAGAAACAGTTCAGAATCTGCCGTGGCCATGGAACAGATGATCAACTTTTATGTCTTTGCAAAGCATGTTGTGGGACGTGCAGTAACAGGAGAGGGTCCCACAGACACCACTACATCATGCATGGTCTCTGTATTTTGCAATTAATCTAGCGACATTGAAGGCAGATTATTATTGACGATTTTCAGTGATAGTATTTACAGGAGCAGTAAGCACAACTTCAAATCCAAGGTCTTGATTCCCTTCATAAGAGATTGGATTGCTCTCTGCATGTGAAAAGGGATGCATTATACCAACAGGAAGAGTTTAAGTATTTTAGGAATTTTGTTCACAAATGTTGGTAGAGAGGATCAGGAACTTGACTTTTGGAAGGATGGAGAGAGTGTAGGGTTGTGGATATTAAACTGAATTGTGGTGTTAATGCAAAAATTAAGTCTTAGGATAATATTTGATCAGGGTGATTCTGCACTATTGCAGAATTTTTTTATTTGTAAGTTCATTGTTAAGAACTAGGCTAGCTGCTCATGTGGGCTATTTTCAGTTTAGCCAATTTCCCTTAGTAAGAATCAAAACTTGTACCTCTTGTCTATGATGTAAACACGAACTATTATGCCAGTCCCCAACCTCTTCCTAAATGGATGAGATCACAGATATAAGGAGTAAAAAAGGCATATCTTGTTAAGGTTGCTGGTCTCTGTGTCCATGTTGGAGCTTGGTAATTCAAGAAAATCTCACAATGAAGCCATGGATCTTTTGGGCTGACAGGAGACAATTGACTTGGTTTTCACATATTGTGAAGTTGACTGATGGGAGATTCTGTACCAGGCAAGGACCCCCTAGGATAAAACACTAGAACATACTGAGCACACACTAGAGAGAGTATATCACTTAGCTTTCCTGAGGATGTTTCGGATATCCTAGCATGAACTGACACTGTTTCTGAGAAGAGAAAATCTAACCTGCCCTGGTCTTCTTACTATCACTGTAACCATCAATAACACAAGTATATAATGTACTGTAGTTTGCATCTGTATTACTCGCACAATGTATAATAATCTGTTTTTGCATTTCCTTTACTAGATTTCCTCTGTAAAGGATTTCAACTTACTTGGAATAACACTGTTGCTAGTTTGAAATACATAAGTAAAAATACAGAAAAATATAACATAATATAATGCATAAATGTTGATGGTGTACCTAAATGACATCTGAAGTACTAAAATGAAGACTTCTGTTTTGAAGTTTGTTCTGATTGCATTTAGACAGACTCTGCTACAGCTGTTCATTTCAAAATGAGACTCGTGATATATTATTTAATAAATCACAAACAGAAAGAGCTATTACCATATGAAATTCTGTTCTTGTGATGAGAAATCAGTGACAATTACATTGATACGATTCAGCCCCAATCATATCATCCCCTTGCCAGAGTGCATTACATGCATCTCAAATGTAGCACAACAAAACAAATTTTAATTTTTGCTAACCAGGCAAGCCCACTGTACACAGGTATCCCTTTTCTGGGGTGACCCAGGCGCGCTCATTGGTTGCTAGTAATTACAGGTGTGGGGGTAGACACATTCTTTGATTTCCTGTCCTTGCCTATTTAAGTGGTACAGTGTGAAATATTTTCTGCTTAGAAACCTCAGCTTTGGCCGGCTAAGAACTTGCTGTATTCAACTGGACGTATAAGAGAATTTAAGTACCTTTATCTGCACTTTTTTTCAAAAAAATACAGTATTTAAATTGATTTTAACTGTGTTGCAGGAATATTAACTGAACTGGAAGTTTTGACTCTGCTCTTCAGTTAGTCCCACCCACCCTGTTTTTATTTTGGTGTTAATCTTAGTGGCCTTGAAACTGCCCGCCCCTCTTGTAAATTTGTGTTTGGATACTCCTTCTGGGCCCATCTCATTTGCTCACTCAACTGAGTGCAGTGAGATCATATTCTGATTTCAGGCACTCCTACTGTGTACAAAGAGAGCATCTGGGAAACAGAAAAAAAAAATGTAAGCTTGTTTCCTGCCTTTCCTGTTAAGTGGTATAGACTATTTGTAGGCTTCTGAGCCCCCAAGCCCTTCTGTGTTGGAGGGAAGCCTTCTAGCTTAGTTTTTTTTTCTTATAACTAGCCAGTTTTCTAGTTTCAGCACTCAAATCTATTTCTTTGATCTCAGCACTTGTTCAGAAAAAAAAAAAAAAATTTCATCTGCTTTTACTGTACTTGTGTTTCTATCTACTTTATTTTACTTTTGCATCATCTTAAAAGTACTCAGTTGTATTTATTACTGCTTGGTGTAACTCATTCTAAGCCTTTTGGTTTAAACACTTGGGCTTCGGACCAGTTGTTTTGCACTGAGAGGGTTTGTGGTCTGCACTGTAGTGGCAGAACAGGTAGCTTACATCCTTCTAGGTTGGGAACTGCTGATTGAGGGCTCAGTGTCTGTTATTCTAAAAGTGTATTAATTCTGGTTTAAGCACTTGGGCCAGTTATTTTACATTAAGAGGGTTCGTGGTCTGCACTCTTGTGGGAGGAGAGGCTGGACTCTGCCCTTCTGAGCTGGGAATTTCTAGTTAAAGGCTTATAGTGCATGCATATCTGAACTGCTTCTTACTGAAGTTGGTGCGCCTTGTTTGCTGTGGCATAGACTGGATTCTGGCCTGCTGGATCTAGCTTTGTTTGTGTAACTTGAGCACTAATCCAGGCATTCTCTAAAGTATTCAGTTGTATTTATTACTGCTTGGTAGTAACTTGATTAAAGTGTAGCTATCATTCTAAGTCTTTTGGATTAAGCACTTGGGCTTCAGACCAGTTGTTTTACATTTGGAAGGTTTGTGGCATGCACTGTGGTGGCAGGACAGGTAGCTTTCATCCTTCTAAGTTGGGAACTGGTGATTGAGAGCGCAGTGTCTGTTATTCTTAAAGTGTATTAGTTCTGGTTTGAGCACTTGGGCTTCAGGCCAGTTATTTTACATTAAGAAGGTTTGTGGTCTGCACTCTTGTGGGAGAAGAGGCTGGACTCTGCCCTTCTGAGCTGGGAATTTCTGGTTAAAGGTTTATAGTGCCTGAATATTTGAACTGTATCTTACTGAAATTGGTACACCTTGTTTGCTGTAGCATAGACTAGATCCAGGCCTGCTGAATCTAGCTTTGTTTATATGCTTGTTGTTTGTTTGCTTGTTATTTCCCTGGAACGCTAATTCCACCTAATACGCGGCTTCTCAGCGCTTCTGTGGATCACTAGTGATATCTGCATTGCTTACTGTACTTATTTCCTTGTTTCACTTGAAAGAAAGTTACTGTTTGTCATTTTTGCATTCAAGTTACCTGTAACACATTGCACTTAAGTTACCTGGCACTTGCTCAATAAAGCAATTATATAAGTCAGCACTAAAAATTAAAAGCACTATACCCTCACTCCCCACTGGCCCTTGTTTTCAGTTATTAAGGAATTCCCAATATTATTCTAGCATGTCCAAAGGTCAGTTGTCAATCTCCTCTCTGGTCCAGCTGGTGAATCTGGGAATCTTGAGGCAATGTTACAACTGCCTCATGTACACAGACAACCCTCTCCTCCTCCCAACAAATTCCAACACATGTGAGAGATGCAACCATATAGCCAAACTGGAGGCTAAGCTCTCTCAACTCAGTGCTGGCATAACCAGTCAGGAGGAGAAGGAAACCACACTCACTACAATTCCAGTCTCAAATAGACCTACCACGACAGCAAACCAAACACATAATCACACAAAAACATACTCGGAGGCTCTAAATAAAGATCTGCCTAAGCAGCAGAGACCTCCAAAGCAGACACCCAAGCAACCGTTACCCCAAAACAAAACACGTGAAATACATATCTCACAAAGCCAGTGTGCCAAACAGTCACAGCCCTTAAGACTAAACAACACACCTGATACACTTGTAATAGGTGACTCTATCGTCAGGCACACTGACGTCCCGCTCACCAGGCTGAACAAGGAGAGGGTCACGGTGAGCAGCCTGTCGGGCGCTAGGATCCGCCACATAACACAAGCACTCAGGTCACTCCAAGGCAAGTACAAATATGACTCAGTCATTGTTCATGCTGGTGTGAATGACCTGAGACGTACCTCCCTGGACTACATGAAAAGAGACATAAAGGAGCTCTCTGAGCATGTAGCCCAGGCCGGTATGACCCTGACCTTGAGTAGCATCTTACCCTCACCAAGAATGATGCCACAATATGAAGACAAGATGATCAATTTCAACAATTGGCTTAAGTACTGGTGTAATTCAAAGGGGATCCAATGCCTGTCAGCTTGGGATGATATGCTCGACAAGCCACAATGCTTCGCTAGGGACGACTTTGCACCTGTCACCCCTGGGCTTTCGGATATTGGCAAAGGCTCTTGCTACCCCCATAGTGCCTTTTTTAGGCAAGGCTCAAAAGACAAACCCACCTCCATAGGTATCACAAGGGATAAGAAACTAAGAGTAATGCTACTCAACGTCAGAAGTCTAAACCTCAAGATGCACGCACTCGAAACTCTACTTAGCATGGAGAACATCGATATCTGTGCAGTAACAGAAACCTGGTTCAGGGCTCCCGAGAGCACCCCAGCACTACCAGGTTATACCTCATACCATGCTTTTCAGCCCCAAAATTTGGACCGAAACACAAAAGGAGGGGGAGTATCGATATTCATCAAAGATACCCACACCTCCAGGTTGGTGGCAAAGCAAGAAGCTTCAGGGACTATCCATGTGCAACTAACAGTGGGTAAAACTGCCTTCCAGTTTATAGCCTGCTACAGACCACCCTCCCAAACCCAGGAACCCCACTCAGCCTTCCTGAGAACACTGGAAAATATGAAGGTCTCTCCAAACACCATTATATTGGGCGACTTCAACTACCCAAACATAGACTGGGAGCATTACTCTAGCTCCAACACCCTAGCCCAAAGGTTCCTTGAATTTATAAACTCAAATGCTATGGAACAACTTATTACTACTCCCACAAGAGGGGAAAACATACTGGACCTGATCATCACCAACATGGGGACTCTATGCTCCAGACCAGAAGTGTATCCCTCACTGGTAAGATCAGACCATAAACTAATCTCACTGGATATTCACATCCCGACCCCACCCCTTGCCCAGAAAACCACAGTGAAAAACTTCTCTAAAGCAAATTTCCCACTCCTCAAAACCGAGGTGGAATCCTTCAAAGCCCCCAGGCCTGTGGAAAATATGGCCCAGACCGCAGAATCCTTTATAAATGCATTCTATGAACACCTTCAGGAATGCATGGATCATGCGATCCCAAATAAAACCAAGACCCAATCCTTCAAAGGCAGACGTCCTGTCTGGTGGACCCCAGCCATAAACAAACTATACAATAGAAGGAGGAAGCTACTAAATGATAGAGCAAAATCCCAAAAAGGGAAGGCATCACTGATCAGTATTAGCAAAAAACTACGGGCACTCATAAAATTGTCTAAGGCCAGCTTCGAGAGAAAAATTGCACAGGACACTAAGGATAATCACAAGGCTTTCTTTAGTTATGTTAGGAACCTGGGTGGTAATTCCCAGATATGCTCAAAATTAGTCCAAAATGACAAAAAATACACTGAACCCACAGACATTGCCAACATCCTAGCTGACAGGTTCAGCACAAACTTCTCCCCCCCCCTCCCCACCAAAAGGGCAAATATCTATCCCAGCAGAGTGCTGCCCCCCTGACATCTCAGATGCTCAGGTAAGAGCCGCCCTCTCCAAAGCAAAAAACACAGCCTCAATGGGACCAGACGGTGTCCCGGGCTGCGTCCTACATGAACTCCAAGAAGAGCTAAACCCAAACATAAAACTACTGTTCAATCTCAGCCTTACTACAGGACATGTGCCCAAAGAGTGGCGTACAGCAACAGTGGTCCCTCTCCATAAAGGTGGTGCCTCAACGGATCCTGGAAACTATCGCCCCATAAGCCTGACAAGCTTGGTCTGCAAAGCTATGGAAAGGATCATCATGGACCTCATAAATAAAGATATTGGGGACCTACAGACACTGGATCCTACCCAGTTCGGCTTTGTTAAGGGCAGATCCTACCTCTTAAACCTGGTTGATTTCTTTGAAACAGTCACCAAGGCCATTGACGAGGGGAAAGGTGGTCCACACAGCCTACCTAGACCTCGCAAAAGCCTTCGATACAATACCCCACTCGGGCATTATAGATAAGCTCACCAGCTTAAATATAAACCCCTATGTCGCTAGATGGATTGCAAACTGGCTCAAGGACAGAACCCACATGGTTAGAATTGCTGAAGCCATGTCAGACTCCAAACCAGTTACAAGTGGTGTCCCACAAGGCTCAGTCTTGGGACCTCTCTTGTTCAGTATATATTTCTCGGAGGTACAGGCCAACACGGAAGGACTGTGGCTGACCAAGTTCGCAGATGACTGCAAACTGGGCGCCATAATCGACTCTCCAGCCGACACAAGCATCCTCCAAAAGGGCCTCATAGAAACAGACAACTGGTGCCAGAGCCATGGCCTCAAGCTAAATGCCGAAAAGTGTATAGTCATCCCCTTTGGCAAAAACAAAGTGCCCACAAATTACCACATAGGTGGTAATCCATTAAGTACAGAAGAAGTAATTAGGGACCTGGGGACCCAAGTTGATAGCAATCTCCCATTTGACAACCACGTGGCCAAAGTGGTTAGAAAAACATTTTATATAGCCCACCTAATCATGAAGGGATTCACATCTAGATCAGGGAGGTCATCGTGCCTCTTTACTCATCCCTCATCAGGCCCATAATTGAGTACAATGCCCCTTTTGGGATGTACCTTACCAGACACCTGCAGCAACTGGAAAGACCCCAAAAGTACCTCACCAAGAGGCTCAAAGGGCTCAAACAGATGCCATATGCTGCCCGGTTAAAGAAACTCCAGCTCTACTCAGTGGCATACCGCCTGTTCAGAGGCGATCTGTGCCTGACGTATAAAGCCATGTCCAACCCGGAATTAATGGACATGCTGCACCTCAGAAAATCCAAATCCCATCGAGCTACGCACACAAGAGACTTGAAACTCAGCACTGAAATAAATAGGACATGCTGGAGGGACAGATTCATAACCCAGAGGCTCCCTTCACTCTGGAATAAAATCCCAGTCCAGGTTAGGCAGAGTCCCTCATTGACTCTCTTCAAGAGGAATCTTGATGAGTGGATGGGTGATCGTAGGTTTACCCCGGGTATCACTTCTGTGTCACTGTTAGACAGAGGCACAGTATACTAACCTCGAAAAAGGGCATAGCAAAATAAATTTAAAATGGGTGGCGAAAGCCAAACACATTCTGGCTAGGCTTATAAATGCCCTAGGGCAGATAGCCTAGTATGAACCTATGAACCTAAATGACTTGCGCAGAGTCACACACAGAGTCAAGCAGAGGAAGAAGAAATTTGACAGCAGGGAGCAGTTGATTAACAGTTCATAACTGTAATTTTTCTCACTAACTGCCAGGCATAAGTTAGCAACAAGGAACCAATGTGATAAAATGAGTCTTTTTTTCCAAATACACACATTATTTCAGTAGACAAATGTTATACATATTCTCATGTATTTCATAAACTGTATGTGACTGTATACATGCTGGTTACAATTCTTGCCTCACAGCTAAACAGTCTGGGGTTAAAGTGACTTCTGTTATATTCTCTTTGTGGGCTATTCATGCTCTCACTAAATCTATGTTAGTTTACTGTAACTTTTTCCCCCTTTCCAAAACAAAACTGGTTAACTGGCTTCTCTAAAACTGTGCATAACCATTAGACAGCAATGTTCTGGGCCATGATTGAAAGTGTCAAGAAAAAATATGATCGGTTACAAGTTTAGTGAATAATTAGAATAAACTGTCATAATGTTTGTCTGGCATCAGAAGATCTTATAAGATGGGCTTTCACCTATCATACATCAGATATAATATGTTGTTAATTACATATAATCCATTGTAGATTGTCCTTTCCATTTATATCCAGAGAGTGGGATACTATTAAAAAGTGAAGTGAGTTATCTGGGATCTGCTTATTTGGACTGCCCATCAAGTTTACACTCAGCTCAGTCAGCATGCAGCCATTCTACACATAACCCTTAATGCAAATTGCTTCATTTCTGAATTTCAGAAATTGGTATTCAGGCTAGTAGATAAAACTGCACTCTAGTCAAGGCAGCCTAGCATACAGAAATATTGAAAACTAATTTTCACAAAATTCACTGAGATAAAAAATAGTTCTTTTACCGCCTGTTGTCATTTTGTTTGATTCAAATGCTATTAGATGAAGAACATGGTGTACTATTCAAAGAATAAGTAACCACAGTACAAGTTCATGTGCTGAGCATTACCAAATGCCTTTTGTAGCTAATACAGACTTTAAATACAAAATTAAAGAAATGTTCTAGTATAGGAAAACAAGAAACTACTGTGAATTGCTGTACCCTTCTCCAGTGATGATATTTAAGCAGAATTATAGTAGCTGCAGACATCTGTTTCAGTAGAAGAGCAGGTAAAGTTATACAAAAAAATACAAATATTTATTCTAGTATTTTCAAGTTACATTGAATGCACGGAAAATAAATTGTAGGGGTCCAAAATGAAAACCATACTTTTCCTTAATGATGTCTCTATTCTTCACAGAAAGTTACATTGCTTAGTTTTATTAGTTTAAATATTCTTTTTCATAAAAAAGCAGAAAGTATCTGTTACAAACGTCTCATTCTTCTTTGCAGGCTGCTTTCAGTTTTAAGTTAAACAACCTGACGTTTCTTTTTCTCAAGTGCGTACACTTAATATTACCTAAATAAATGTGGTCAATACAAAATGAAGAACACATTTTGATTTGCTTTGAAAGACTACAAAATTTGTTGATTACGCATGGTAACTCACAGAATAATACGAGAAATATTGTAGTTGACCACAATTAATTCAAGTCCTTAGGGATGGCTAAGGTGTATCTAAGAGCTTAAAAACAACCAGACAATGTGATAAGACACTGAGACCAAATGTAGATATGGTGGGATGAAGACAGAGGTGTATCATGCAAGGAAAGTAAAAATGTTGCTTTACAAAATACCAGTAAAGAAGTAATACAATACAGTGCCATATTCCGAGCGGGGGGGGGGGAGGAGGGGGGGCACAGTCAGGAATAAGATTCAAGGAAAAAGACAATACACTTCTTCACCCATGGAGTAGTATACACCTAGAACAATTTCTCATGTCAGTTAGCAAACACAATCAAATGGCCAAATTCATTAATGCCCACACTATGTGTACACTATCTATATTTGATAACATCCCTACCACATTTTTTGTGCATTCTAGTCACTCAGAAAGATTACACTAAGTGTACATGTAGTCTACACTTTGTAGTTGTTTGTCTTTTGGCTTTTCCCGGTAAGGGGTCGCCACAGTGGAACTCCAGTCCGCTAATGATTGGCAGTAGATTTTTACGAAACGCCGAGGTGCCCAACCTTCAATGAAGGCACACCCATTTACACATGCATGTCTTTCGAACGCTACCCAACCCCGCGGAGGACATGCAGACTCCACACAGAAGGCACTCTCAAGCTCAGCCGAGAATCGAACGGGAGAACCTCTTGCTGTGAGGTAACAGCACTACTGCAGTACCACCGCGGCATCATACTACACTTTGTAGTAACCTTTATGAATCCCCCTTGATATTTAAGGCTACAAGCAAATTAGAAGGAAAACTAGAATTAGAGGAAGAGGGTCTGAGTTATGCTTGTGTTATCTGTTCACTCAGAATGGTGTACACTTAGTGTAGCATTAATGAATAACAGGGATGGTGATGAAAAAAATGGTAGTCATGGTGAAGAAAGCGTAGGAAGGATTTGCAAGGTTTGCCAGTAGTTAAGTCAAACTGGTATAATAAGAATATGAGATGTTTCTTATCTGCCACTAAGTTTTACATTTCCATACTTTAAACTGCAGCCTCTGGAGAAAATAATCTATCCACATTCCCATTAATGTAACGAACAGAGCAGGTTAAGTCCATTACAGTTACTTTCAGATTCAAAACTGGAAGAAATGTGTTTTTCAGTTATTTTTTTCAAGTTATGTTTACATTGATAATTAAACTGTATTTTAAGTGTGTAATCTTTTAAAAACAACTGCATGTAAAAGATGATGTTTGGTACAATATTTAATAGAGCAACAAGGAACTGAAAAGACATTCAATAGTATTGATTTTTGCATCCTCAATTATTTTAATTACAAGGCATAAACATTTAAAAGAAAATGAATACTTGGTTGAATTAAAAAAAAATGATTACATTTTCTCCTAGGTTATATAACTTTAGAGTTAGAATGTACAAGTGTGGAACTGGAACAAGAAGTAATAGGGGTCTGTACGCATGTAAGAAAGATTAAGAGATTACGTAAACCTAAAGTGAATTTGGATATATGTCGATATCTTCCAATTTCAGTTTATGCAATATTCTGAGCTTTGTGTCTGTTTCTATGGTTTGCATTATCTGATTGGCATTTTTAAACTACCATCTATGGATTCAGTATAACCAAGATAATCCACGTAGGTGTACAATGCCACAGACTGTAGTTCAAAACTGTCAAAGAGATAACGCAGACTTTGCAGCCAGACACAAAGCTCAGAATATTAACACTTATTATATTCAATTATTATTTTTCATGTTAGCATGTCAACTGACTGCTGTGTTTGAATTTTATATTTAAGTGATTTCATATTATATATTGTATTTGTAAATGAAAATAAACATATAAAAATGTGATGCTTCTATATGAAATCAGGTAATATTCATGAAGCATCACTGCACACACACACACACACACGCACACAGTCATGTGCTGGCGTACAAACACACACACACACACACACACACACACAAAACACAAACTAGTACCACACAACATGCGGTTCTGTGACATATACCCTGCTAATTTTATGGTCACAGTCTGAGATTTCCCTAGTCTCACACTGAGACCAGAAAGCTAGCAACAGACCAGTTCAAACCATGTGACATCCTCTTACACTCACAAAGTAAGAAACAGCTATTTTGAACCAGAAGTGCAAATCAGTAAAAGTTGATACATTTGTAAGCTTGCCCAGTCAGTCACATGCACTCATGCAAATAATGATTTATAAGAGTTCATTTACGGAAATTAAATTTGACAACTTTATGGTTGACACCTCATATCACTAGGTAATCAAATAATGTAAAATAGTATATGATGACCAACCCCATATTTCATCATAAAAAAACGGATGTGCAATATAAGGTAAGTGAAAGATCTGCTTTGCCTCTTGCCTGTAGCTAATTACAGAAATTGTGCAAAAAGACTGATGACTTGATCCAAGAAAAAGAAACCACAACCAAAGAAAAACAGAAATTATAATGAACTACAAACCAGGCGTGTAGGCTTAATACAAAAATGAAGTAGTAGCTGATAAAACAGCTGATCAAATTAAATAAAACCACTGATTTATTTAAAGTATTAAAATAAGCGCTTTCGTCGAAAATCGTAAAGACTTTATATGATGATAGGAAATCATGTGATACACTTTATGTACAAGTTACTAAAAGACAAGAAGGGCATTTAAATTTTGGAGCCAAAATTTTTAAAGAAACAAGCACAGAGAATCCTATACGAAACGTTCACTAGGAGATACCTTAAGACAAAAATCAGATACTTTATCTACTATAGCAATGAATATATAAGTATAAATTGAAATGGTTTGTACAATTTTTTAACCTTATAAAAATTATACAAATTGTAAAAATATGAAAGTATGTGGAAATTTATAAAAATATATGCTTTTCTATTAAAACAGAAAAACTAATAGTAATGTAATGCAATGAATGATTATGTAATCATGTAAGAAATATAAAAAATACTTGAGTATAACTAGATATGTTTAGCCAAGCACTAACCTATTTTTGTTAATATTAAAAATATTTATTGTATGCCTTCATTTTAAAAGGTAATTAATGGATATGATCTCATTGAGTCCTAGGTGCTTAGTGGCATTCAAATAAATTGGCCACCGCAGTTCGCATTCCTCCAATTTGATAGTTCAAGGGCCACCCCTGGGACTATTATCAACCTGTTCAATGACAACAAATCAAAAGCTGTCACCACTATTCTCGACGATATGTTTATAAAGAGCATAGGTTAATTTTGCTTTTTTAATAGCCAAAAACTTGTTCCTAAATGCATTGTTTTATTTTACACACTGTTTTTCCTATATAATAAGCTAAACAGCAGGACCACACAGCTGCATATATTTGAGTGTGGCAATTCAACCGTCTCTGTATAATAATTTTCTTCTTATAAGCATGACGTCAGCCATACACCATATGTACTGACATTTTGAACAGCTCCCACATTTTGACATATACCTATTGTGAGATGTACGCCCACTGGATATA
Source organism: Protopterus annectens (assembly GCF_019279795.1). Taxonomy (NCBI): domain Eukaryota; kingdom Metazoa; phylum Chordata; order Ceratodontiformes; family Protopteridae; genus Protopterus; species Protopterus annectens. Next base: position 456,856,502 of record NC_056743.1, read on the forward strand.
TGATCAAATATATTTTTGAAACTTTCATCCCCTTTATAGACAAATTTGGCGTATGCACCAAACGAATTACAGGTACCTTTGTGGGTTGAAATCAATTTCCAATTTGTCTTAATAATTGCAGAAAATTAACAGCTATCAGTACTATAGGTAGTAACAAAGAAATGCACACCAGTAACTAGGAACTGGTTGCTATATGTATGGACAGTACCAGGTTGTTTCATTGTTGAAGTTCAGACTGCTGTGTGATGGATTCAACAACAATATTGGAAATACTGAGCACACATGAAGATATACCCCTGGGATGTAATAATGGGGTATAAAATCCTGAACATCTTTTAGAAACAACCTCCCCCTGGATTTCTTTGATAAGTTCCTGTGTATAACCTCTATTGAAAAACATACTGCTTAAGTTGTTGCATTCCTCAATAAACTCATCATATTTAGTGACCATTCAGTAGCCCATACTTGCTGATGCTCACCACAGCCTGTTTCTGGTGAAAAGGGTGGTTGCTTGTCTAGTGCAGGAACCTATTGGAATATGTGTGCTTCTGATAAATCTTGGCCTTGAAATCAGCAGTAATTACATCTTTGGTGATTTCTACATCCAAATATGAGATAGTATTATTACCAACGATATGAAAAAAACTCAGGATGTAGA